>NC_029773.3:89346769-89360263 GCF_000817695.3 Arachis duranensis | reverse complement strand
CTTTATACACATACCAAATCATGTGTTTATCATATTCACAAAAATGTCTGATTCAACCAAACAAATATCTCAAAAATGAACACAAAATGAATCATAATGAAACTGAATAAATGCCCTCTCCCTTAATAACTACCTCAGAAAGTGGCTGATTCCAACAATAAAAAAAACATGCATAAATATAATGCTCTCGAGTGTTGTTATCACTTGAAACACTTGAAAAGTACCAAATGTATATGTATTACTTAGAAAAACATGCATTATCCAGTCAATTATAACAATGTTTCACTAGCCTTAATTCTATGAAGTTTCTCATGAACTAGATGTTTAGCACATAAAGTAAGATAAGAAATGTGACTACAAGTGCAGAAACAGAATATAACAAGAGGCGGGGTAGATCTTCATAGCTAGGACAGATAATTTCAAAGGCATATAATATATAGGACACACAGTATGAAGACGAATGGGTTTGTCTCCTCTTAGGGCAGCCTTTGGCAAGTTGCACTTTAGAGCATAAAGTACATCATCTAAAAGATAGAAGAACTACTGACATAACTACCTTAAAATAAGTAATTTTGCAGTTGCAATCTTCCCTCTAAATTGTAGGAGCAGCTCCACCATTCCAGCATCAGATACAAGGCATGCCAAGTGAAGCACACTTCATCCAGCAACAAACATTATAAAACAAGCATAAAGTAACCACACTAAACCTGAAATCAATAAAGATAAACAAAAATAAAAAAATTTCAATAATGATTTGATTTCTAATTTTTGCAACAGACCATGAGCAAATATGAACAAAAAAATTAGGAGCCATCTGCAACTGGTGAACCAGTAAAACACTATCAGAGCCATTGAGCAATTAGAAAACACAAAAACAGAATAAAAGAGTAAGTATTAGGTGTTCTGGTTGATACAAATGATATAACAGAGTAAGTTTATTTTAATACACATGATTTAACAGAGTAACAGAGCAATCAGAAGTTCAAAACCATATACAAATTTGCAAATTTGTAAATTTTCAACCATCAGCAACCAGCAAATTCAAGAGTACAAGACAGATCTATCAACAACAGGAAATTACAATTTACAAAACATTCAGAACCAAACTTCAAACCAAGACCGAAGAAGAAGAATTGAAGAAAAATGGAACAAAAATTGAAGAAGAATACCGAAGAAGAAGACCGAAGAACAACAATTTCGGAACTTCAAACCAAGAAGACCGAGCCCTCAGTGAAGATGAAGAGGAGAAGCCACTAACCTGGGTTGCATGCCGAGAAGCCAGTGAAGATGAAGAGGACATGCCGAGCAACTGGGTTCTGGACACGGGGAAGAGGAAGAAGCAGCGGCGCTGAGGACCTGGGGACGGCGGCGGCGTTGACGACCTGGGACCGGCGGCGGCGAAGAAGGGCTAGGATTCCCTTTGCTTCAGAGTTCAGAGTTCTCCAATCCAGGGTGTGAGTGAGTGACGAATGAATTGGGGGAATAAGGGTTGGTTCACACTTCACGGATCTGTTTCGTTTTTTTTTTTTTACAAATAGAAAACGGCGTCGCTTTATTCGAACCGGTCGGTTACCGGTCCGGTCCAACCGACCGGTTCTCGGCCGGTTAGACGGTTTTTGTACGGTTTTTCTTCTAAAGGTTTTGGATAGTGGACCGGAGTTTATAGTGTCGGTTCCCGGTTAAACCGGTTTGACCGGCCGGTCCGATCCGGTTTTTAGAACATTGGATAATACCATGATATACTGAAAGAAACCCAATAAACAACACTATAATCGCTATTCCAAGAAGTTCTGAGAGAATGCAAAGCTAAATTAAAACAGTAAATCCATAAAGTAACATTTCAAAGAGAGATAACAAGTATATCAATACTCAATACTCTTAATTGTTATTATCCTATTCCGCAACATATGCAAGCTATATATATAATGTACAAATACTTCGTTTCTACTCAAATATCTGTACCATAGGCGTATCTGCATCATATACTATTAAATTAAACTTCCTAATTGTGACTATAGTTTTGATAAAATGGTCGTATTTACATATTCCTATTTGTGCAAAACGGAAGGCAAGACTAACTTAGCTTTAATTATCTTACAAGAAACTAGTATAACTTAGAAAACAACACTGATAAAGCCATGAAGAGATTCTATTAGTTCCTACTAAACAAAACAATTAGATCAAAACTAAGGGTGAATTTTCAGGATTAAGAAATCAAATGTGCTCTTGAATCTCCAATTCAATTATGCCAGTAATCCAAAGAGTTGACTTACTATACAATGAACTAGTGCAGAAATAGAAGGAAAGATGAAGAGGTACCAGAGGGCAGAAAAAGAGTTAGTTTTCTTGTTCCTGCGAGTGTGAGCAGGCCTGACGCTGCGGAAATCCTTTTGCTGGTTCAGATTGCCATTTTCCTTCTCAGTTCTGATAAAGAACATTGACAATTGAGAAAGATGATCAATACAACGCAAGTGAAGAGTGAAGAGTGAACATTGACCCATTGAGAAAGATGATCAACACAGCAGAGCCACAAAACACACAACAGCACACCAGAACCCAGAACCCACAGCAGCAGCACAGCCAGAAAATTAATAGCAGCAAAAAATTAATACTATCAACAGCATTCAGCATTTAGCATTCAGCAACAAAAATTATCATTCAGCAACAAACAGCATTTGATTTGATTTCCATTTTTAGCATTCAGCATCAAACATTACAAAACAGCAACAAGTAATCCCTAATCACAATAAACCTGAAATCAATAAAACTACACAAAAATTTCAATAATGATTTGATTTCCATTTTTAGCAGCAGCAAGAAAATTTCAGCAAAAATTTCAGGAATTAAAAAAAGAGCAGCAACACAAAATCAATTATTTAATTTTCCATTAATCTATTCACAATTTCACATTCAAATATCAGCAAACAGAGCATAAAAGGAAGAGAAGAACCGAATAAGTGAAAGCAGTGCCACTAACCTTCGACGGAGACACGGACGGCGAGCGGCGACACGGCGGCGAGCTGCTCCAACCTCGAACGGAGAAGCCAGGGAGGACGGGGACAGGGGGATGGAGGACGCGGAGATACAAGAGAGGGCCTGGGCTACAAGAGAGGACGCAGAGGCGCCGACAGCACGGACGGCGGCGGCACTGCGGCAGAACCGTTGCAGGGAGAACCTAGGGTTTTGGTATGGTGATTTTGAACTTTGCTTCAGAGTTCAGAGGGATTGTGATTCACGAATAGCGGGGCAGGGGGTGTGTTGGGGGAACGGGGTGTGAGTGAGTGAGTGAGGGTAAACGTTGGAGTTTTTTAAAAAGAATAAAAAAATAAAACGGCGCCGTTTATCGAAAACAAGCTGGTTATTCGTCCGGTCCAACCGACTGGTTCTTGGCCAGTTAAACAGTTTTCGAATTGACCGTTATGAGCATCGGATCTGATCTTTTTTTCGTTGGTTCCCAATTAGACTGGTTTGACTAACCGATTCGATCCGATTTTCAAAACTATAATCAATTCTTAAACATAGCTAATAATGTAAAAATAGAAAATAAATTAGTCAAGTAGTACAAAATACTTGTTCAATTTAAAAAAGAGAGTAAAACATAACACAATAAATAAATCAAATCGAATGAGTGATCTCAATCGGCATGTATATTTTTATCGGACAAATTTAGAGCTTGACTAACATTGCCTTCATTTTGATTTGCATCTATATCTTGCATCGCATTGTTATCAACTAATTATACCAAATCAATACTGCCTATGTAAGTATCAACTCAATCAATACTAAGAACTAAATATATTCTTATAGCAACAAATTCAACTCATTGATAATTTTCAACAACAAATTCAATTATGAAAATTTTCAGCAACAAAAAAAATTAGCTCCAAAGATTATTTACAGTAGCTAAAACAATTAGCTAAGTGATTATTTCAACAAGACTGCAACAAATTCAAGGTTCAGTGATAATTAACAACATATTTAACTTAGAGATGATTTTCATCAACTAAAAAATTAGCCCGACGATATTTTCAGCAACAAATTCAACCTATACATCAATAAATTCAATAACAAATTCAACAATTCCTAGTTCTGTCATGATTTACAGCAACATTTAGATCAACAACAAGGCATTAATTGATCTTAGTGTAAGAACCAAGCTTAATTACCCGTTTAATTAAGTAATTAATATTGCCTAAAGTAGGTTTCAAAAAATTAGAGTGAAAATTTGAAGACTTAAATATGATTTTTAGACTCAGTAGGTCTTTCTGAGACAGAAAATATATTTTCTGCAAAAAAACGTGAAAAACTGTGAACCGACAATCGAACCGGTTCGAGTCTGTCCAGTACTACGCGAGAAAAGTGAAAACAGTAAAAAACCTTAGAAAAATATTAAAAATGGAAAACCAGGCGTTATTTTTAAAGGTTTGGCCCAAAGTCGGGCCGAACGGACTAAAAATACTAACGAGTTGGATTGGACCCAAGCCTAACATATATAAGAATCTATTAATGAACCCAATCAGCAATAACACACTCAAAAACACACCATACAGTGAAAGAAAAAGGGGAAGGGAGAAGAGAAGAAATACTATTCACACTTATTTTCTTTTCACGATATCTCGAGCTACGGTGCTCCGATTTACGTGCCGTCAGCGGCTACGTGAAGCTCTCGCCAAGCCCGTCACAACTATTTAAAATTGTGTTAAGTTTCTCAAGTTTTTCTGCCCAATTTTCGTGCTCTTGTGAATTTCGAGTTTTAGGATTTGGTTTTGAGTGATATCTTGTATTTTGGGTGTTTAGGTACACTCTAGCATTTGATTGCTTGTAATTTTGGCTTCTAAAACTGTTGGTCAAGGTAAGAGCTCTTGAAATTCTTGTGAATTATGTTTAAATTAAAGTCCTAGGTTTATTTGTGATGGTTTATGTGTATTTAGCTTGGTTTTTGTGGGTTTAGGAGCTATTGGAACTTGTTGGTGCTTGTTGAAGTGGAATTGAAAGTTTGGATTGTGGTTAAAAATACTTTTGGTGCTTAATTTGGATTTAAGGACATATTGAAAATCGGCCAAAGTATGGTTTGGATTTCCTCTATGTAGTATATAATATTCATGGACACTTAGACTAGTGACCTATATGATAGGTTTGAATTATAATGGTTAATGAGTTGTTGAATATTGATATGTGATGATTTATTATGGATTGATGATGATGATTGATTGTGTAAATTGAAAAGTGAATAGTGATAATATATGTAATGTTGAGATTGATGAAATGGTAATGTGGTTAGAAAAATGTGGAAGGGGATTGATTACAATGTAATATATGTGATATTGAGGTCGAGAATAATATGTGAAGGAAAAATATGATAAGTTGGGTGTAATATGACACAAAGGATAAATTTTGGTAAAAAATGGACTTTGAAATAGCTTTAGTTAGTTTTGGTTGGTTTAAGTTGTAAAATTGAGAAATTTGGTAAATTGTGAACTTTTGGTAAAAAGGAAATTTTGGTGAATTTTGTCTGATCATAGTTTTTCTTTGTTTTTAAAATTGGTTGAAAATTGTATGAAATTAAAGCTTATTGAAAACTCTTCAAAACGATATAAAGTTTGTAAGATTTGGAATTTTGAAGAGGAAGTTATGATCAAACAATGTTTGGTGTTAAAATCTGAAATTCTGCAAAGTTACAGAATTTTGTGATTTCTGGTATGTGCGCACGCACAGGCTTGTACGCACGCACACCTCTACGAAAATTTTTACCTGTGCGTACGCACACACAGAGGCAGGCAATCTGTTTACAGTGCTAGCACAGCTTGTGCGCGCACATACCCAATGAGGAATTGCAACCTGTGCGTACGCACAACCCTACGCACGCACACGTTGGGAAGGCCAATCTGTTGAGGGTGCTAGCACGAGTTGTGTGAGCGAACAGACATTATGAATTTTGGTACCTACGCACACCTCTATGCGTACGTACACTTTTAAAAATTTCTTCTGGGCGTGCGCGCACACCCCTGTGCGTACGCACACACCCTGTTTCTCAAATTTTAACTTTGTTTTCAACTATTTCACCTTCCCAATAAGATTGTAAGTTTCTATAACACCATTTTATGACTTTTGGGCTTAATCTTTAGTATGAGAACATGAGAAATAACCTAAGGATTTTAGTTGATGCTGTTTTAAAAAGTTAGAAAACGGAGGCTAGGTTTATGGTGCATTGAGGGTGGTTTGACGGCATACAAAGAAGGATTGGTATATGAGATAAGAACTGATGAACGGTTGAGTTCGGAGATGAAAATGTTGATTGATAGTAGTTGAGATGAGTCGAGGACTCGAAAATGAACATGTTGATTGACAGTGGTTGTAATGAGTAGAGGACTCGGAATGAGATGATGGATCCATGATATACTGAAAATATTTTCTGAGAACCACTGATGTATCACTTTATAGTGAGATTGTTGAGACGTTATACGCCCGGAAGGGACGGCGGTTGGATCCTGCCTGTCGAGGTAGTAGCGGAGATGTTAGGACGGTGGTTAAATCCCGCTTACGTTGAGATGTGAGGTCCGTGGCAAGAGTATCCCGCTCACATCCCTTCGGATCAATAGAGCGTGCAAACACAAAACTCTGGATAGTGATCCGAGCACTATATCTCGGGGGTTCCCAATGATGATTCCGGAGGGCGACATCTCCATGGAGATGTGTCGGGTTAGCAGTTGAACCGACAATGTGATATCACAGCCAGTAGGACAGGCATTCATCATGTGCATTTTCTATCTGTTTGTTTGCTTTGCCGACTTGTAATTTTATGCCTAATTGAACAACATGCATATTTGCTTACTTGACTACATGCCTTATATGCTTCTACTTGTGTATTACTTGCATTATATGTAATTGTGATTTTTGCTAGGATTGAGGAGGTTCGCAAGGCGGTGGCGTTGTAATCGCATGGAAGATAGGTTGGTGAAGGCTGTGGGACAGCGGTGTTTGGTTAGAATAGAAATCCCCTAAGATAGAGTACCATGTTTATATATATATATGCTTTATGGTTTTAGTATGCCTTAAGATGAGATCTTGTGATGGATATGGATCTTAGGATTGCTTTTGGTGTCCCGAGGTCTTATATACTACATCACTGGGCACTGTTACCATACTGAGAACCTCTGGTTCTCATACCATATTTCTATTGTATTTTTTAGATGCAGGTCGCAACCCACCTCGATGAGTTGCTTGGATGGTGACAAAAGCGGGGGATCATGTTACTCTTGGAGTCTTTTTGGTTTATTTTGCTTTCATATCTCTCATTTTGTATTTTATTTAGCCTAGAGGCATATTTTGAGAGAACAAAACTTGTATAAGCTGTTTTTACTGTCTGGTTTCATGTATGGTCTGTATATGGCTAGCCGACTTAAACTCCGTGAGCCGTTGCTGGATTATTATGATATTATACTCTTTATCTTTTGTTATATCACATATGTTTCTTGTACTTTAAGTTAGTAGCTTCGTTAGTATGTTTGCGCTTTGTAAATCCTATTTTGAGCTATATTCTTCATCGGGCTTCTAGATTATACTATTCTTTCTATATATATATATATATATATATTATGTTTGAGTTTAGAACTGTCGTAATCTCTGATTAACCTTGGCTTTACAACGCGAGGTAAGGCTTAGGCTAATTAGGGTGTTACACTTTTCCTTTCTTGTGAAATCTGAAAAGTTTTTCCTAGGCAGTATGAATGACCAACATGTCCCAAACATAGGTTCAATTAAGTCTATACTGTAAGAGTTTGATTTTTCATACTTTTCTAGATCACAACCATGAAAGCAGTTACCTACGCGGTATAAATGATCATTCCATTCCAAGCATAGGTTTATTAAGTCTATACTGAACCAGTCAGATACTTTATACAGAACTAGAACTCAACATACCAACCATGGCCTCAAGCCCATCCAATCCAACACAGCCCCCGACCCAAACAACTCAATCATCAACCAATTCATCATAAACCAACCAATCAAACACAATCACAAATAATGTAGTTCGAACACAATCAATAGCAATTACAACAAATATAGCAGCTAGCAGTTAACATAAGTATTCACATAGGCCAACCAATTACAATATGCACACCTAAATATTGTCACATAAATACAAATGATGAATGTCTGTCCTACTGGCTGTGATATCATATTGTCGGTTCAATTGTCAACCCGACACATTCCCATGGGAATGTTGCCTTTCGGTCACGTATAAATGGGAACCCTCTGGGATAACATGCCTGCCACACGGTCCAGGATGTCAGTGCCTGCACACTCTTGTGATCCGAAAGAATGTGAGCGGGATACTCTGCCTCTGACCTCACATCTGCACGTAGGCGGGATTTAACCACCGTCCTTACGCGGGCGCCGCAACCTCGACAAGTGGGATTTAACCACCGTTCTTGCCAGGCGCAAGTGACTTATCAACAATCTCATCAATTTCAAAACTAGATTACTTAAACCAAAACCAATTCATTTAAACCAAAAACCAATTTCAATTTCATTCTTAAATTTGTTTCCAAAGGCTCGAAAATTGTTTCAGTTTTACTAAGTCAAAGTTTTAGAAAATACTTCAACTTTTCTTAAAACGACGTAAAGTGAAATTAGTTAATCGAACTCTACTAAAACTCTTTCAAATTTGCTTACTTAATCAAATTCCAAAACTTGATTATTTTCATCTTTAAATCAACTTTAAAAGGCATGATTCTTTTCTAAAATAATTTACATTCAAAATCTAATAATTTTCTTAATAAAAGGTTTCAAACCTAATTCATTTATCAGTAATACAATTCAAGGCATAATTCAATTTTTTTAAAATATTGTTTCAAATAAAGTCTCAGATTTTATAGAAATTTTGGTAGCATCTTCCCTAAAACTTGGACTTTGCCACCCTTTCCGGGTCCTAGCCAAACTAATCATCAATCCCCTTTCAACGGGTTCAAGACCAAATCAGTTTCCAATAAACAAAACTCAGATTTTCAGCTATCAAAGTCATTTCAAATCAAACAATCTAAAAATCTCTAATGTATCAAAATTAAACATTATTTCACCCAAACACGCAACCATATTCATCCAAGATATAATCAGACAATTATGGATCTTAGGATTGCCTTTGGTATCCCGGGGTCTTATATACTACATCACTGGGCACTGTTACCATATTGAGAACCTCTGGTTCTCATACCATATTTCTATTGTATTTTTCAGATGCAGGTCGCAACCCATCTCGATGATTTGCTTGGATGGTGATAGAAGCGGAGGATCCTGTTACTCTTGGAGTCTTTTTGGTTTATTTTGCTTTCATATCTCATTTTGTATTTTGTTTAGCCTAGAGGCATATTTTGAGAGAACAAAACTTGTATAAGCTATTTTTACTGTCTGGTTTCATGTATGGTCTGTATATGGCTAGCCGACTTAAACTCCGTGAGCCGTTGCTGGATTATTATGATATTATACTCTTTATCTTTTTTTATATCACATATGTTTCTTGTGCTTTAAGTTAGTAGCTTCGTTAGTATGTTTGCGCTTTGTAAATCCTATTTTGAGCTATATTCTTCATCGGGCTTCTAGATTATACTATTCTTTCTATATATATATTATATGTATAAGTTTAGAACTGTCGTAATCTCTGGTTAACCTTTGCTTTACGACGCGAGGTAAAGTTTAGGTTAATTAGGGTGTTACACTTAGCAATTCAACAACATCTCAAAATACAGGGAAAAGGAAAATCTGAAAAAGAAAGAACAGGGGACTCACCAACGGTCCACGGCGACGACGATGAATAGAAACCAGAAGACGATGAGCGACAACGATCCGACGAGTGGCCTCTCGCGCAGGCGACGAGGAGCCCAGAAACGAGACTTGAGTGAGATTGAGAGAGACTCTAATAGGCTAGGCAGCGAGAGAGAAGATAGAGTTTTGAGTATGAGAACTCAGGAGAGAGACGTTCTAAGGGTGATAGGGTTTCATGTTTTAAAAATATAAAACATGACCCGGTTCAACTTGTATAAACTGGCCGAGTCACCGGTTCTTTACAAAACTTGACAGGTTGACTCGGGTGTTTTTAGGTCTAATGCAGAGATGGTCCTGATGAGTGACTCGACCCAATCAGGTGACCGAATTAGTGAGTTTTTTTTACTGAATAGGACGGATCGAGTCGGATTTAATAACAATGATAAAAGGCAAAAGTTAAAAGGTAAATTGAATAGACACGATAAAATTAATATTGCCTTTTTTATTATATAACGTGGATATGTTATTTATTTTACATTACTTTTTGCATTTATTTATATTTTGATACTAATTTGTCTAGTGTAACTCTTTCTGTAATTATCTCTTTATAATATTTCTTTTCTTGGCGTTAAATTATGTTGTTCATAGAATGAAAAAATGAGTAATTAAATATAAGATAAAATGACAATTAAGTCTCTGATTTTTTGTGACGCAAATATTTTTGTCTCTAACTATTTGAAAATATATTTAAGTTTCTAATCTCTTAAAGGACCGTCTGATTTTTAGGTACACAAATCGGACCGTCCGATTTCTGTATTCGGACCGTCCGATTTATGTTAAAAAATTAAAAAATTTTGGAGTGTACTCCAATTTTTACACTCCAATTTTTTTTTAATTTTTTCAACACAAATCGGTGAGTCCGATTTGTGTACTCCAAATTTTTAAAATTTTTTCAATACAAATCGATGGGTCTGATTTGTGTACCCCATAATTTTGAAAAACACTAAAAATCACCACTTTAAAGTATAACACTCATTCTACTACCATATCAAAATTTTTTAGCCTATGCCTCATACATTTCAACGGTTCATAAGTCAATTTATTCTGTCCAAAATTAAATATCATATATGAAATTATTTTAAGCAATATATTTAAGTCAAAATAAACACAGATGATGAATTGTGATATTCTATTAGAAAGACAATTTTTTTATTTAATATTTATTAATTATTGTAAAAATTAATAAATATTAAATAAAGTAAATTTTAGCTTTCTTTTTTCCCTAATATTATGAAAAAAAGTTTGATATTCAAGTGAGTCTAGATTCGAAAAGTATAGAAATTTGAATTAGAATGTATCTTTATACGAAATTAATATTTAAAAATATTATATAATTTAATAAATTTAAATAATTTTTAATTATTAACTTTATATTCATATAAAAATATCTGTAGAAAAGTTCTTACCTTCTCTAACCAAATACAACCCGATGATAAGGAATTAGATTTGTTATGGAGATTAAAGACCTTAAAAATTAGTGATTTGAATTAAAAAAATGAATTGAATGAGAGAATATTTTTCCCACTTCAAAGAAAGAACATCTCTTATCTACATACCCTAGTGATATTCTTCATTTCTTCCCTCCATTTGAGAATGGCCTTTAGCCTTTACAACACATGTTCAGAAGGAAGCATCACCAAAAGGGTAAAACCATTTCCTATTTTAAAAAAAATATATTATCATTAAATAAATTGTGTTTGTGCAGCTCCTTTTGTAGGGTTTTGATTTGAATAGAAGAGGTACAATGCTACCCAAAAGGAACATATCATAAAGTGAAGTAAAATAAAATAAATAAAAGAGAGCAGCGTGCATTTATGTATTTGGCTTCATATGTTGTGACTAAGAGAGTGGTGGCTATGCATGTGCCACACATACACACAAATTATACCAAACACATTGCCGTGTTGAATACTACTAACTTGTTCCTTTGTATGCTTCCTATTTTTGTTTTTTATTTTTCTATTTGTTAAGGTACCTTTTATCTAGACCAGTTAATAATTAATTCGTTTTGATTTAAATTCTGTTTAAGAGTTTATCATTAATGAATAAAATTACACTTAAAAGAGAGACTAAAATTAAAAAACTAAGACCAAAAGATAAAAATTAAAAGACTAAATTAAGATTTTATATTGTATTTAGTGCAAAATGTACTAAATTGCGTATTATATTTAGTTTAACATAAATATAAAAATTTATGAATAAATTTAAAAAATTAAATGAAAATATTTTAAAAAAAATATTATTAAAATTTTAGTCCACCTTTAAAATTTTTAATCTTTTGTGTGTTCACTAATTCTAGAAATATTACATGAACTGAAATTTTAGTTCTAATTTATAGTCACCAAATACAACACTGAATTTTAATATCAGTTCTCTAATTTTAGTATCAATATCTAAAAACAAACGCCGCATGAATTTTTGTATGCATAATATGTAATTCAAAATCTTAATATTTATTTATTTAAATAAACAAGTAAACTAATTAACTAACCAAATTAAATTAGTTGTATTTTTTCTTTTATTATATACTATTGATAACAGTTATCAATAGGATTAATTTACTATAAAGATAAAATTCTTAGCTTTAAATATATTAGTCATTTTATTCGGATCATTAAACCATTCCGGTTTGTTTTTGTTTAAAGGGACAGTTCGTATTTGAAAAACTTGAGCATATGACCTATATTTATCATCGTGTTTTAAAATAATAATGTATGCGTTTAATAATAACAATATTTAATTACAATTATTTCTGACAACAATAAAAAAATTTTGATTAATTGAACCGTAATTTTGTTAGATCCCTGATAAGATATATTGTAATATAAGTACATGGAAAACTCTTTTTTCCCTTAAATTAAAGTAGTTTTTATAATTAAGTTAAACCTGTTTAATTTTAATATTTAGAATTTATGCTATAGTGATCACTTGCCCATATTTAATTATTCAAACGTTATTGTTTCGAAAATATTGCTAAGATAATATATGTTTATTTTTAAAGGATACAGCTAAAATATACTATAATAATAAAATATTTTAAAGATTTTTATGCATTTAATAATGTATTAAAAATGTAAAAAAAATAAGAAAAAAACTTAACTTTTCATAGTTTTAGTCAAATTTTTTCATGGTATTTTAAAATGTGTTATTAATACACATGTTAATAAATCCCAATTAAATATATCATAGATAATAAGTTAGTAGTAATTTTTTTGGGTTGATCTAAACCAAAGTCAATCCGAACCATTTCTTTATATCCAAACATGCCATTTGTTTCTTTTTGGGTGATGAATCCTCCCATCTCTTTTTCTTTATTCGTTTTTGTGTGTTTTAATTTAATATCATTTTAATATAGTATAATATAGTACTATAGTAAAATAATAAAATAAAATAAAAAAAGGGGTATGAGCATCGATAACGTGAGGGCCACCATTAAGGGTTTTGGCGTTTTGTGAGTTAGGTCAACAACTAGCTATGAACAGCTTTTAGCAATTTAGCCTCTTCTGCCAATTGGTTCAATCTCCACCAAATGGAAAAAGAATTGAATCCTCATCTCATTTTATTTAGGTTTAGTGAGTGAGATGATATCTATAATTTTATTAAATTTATAATTAAATTTTTAAAAAATTTTAATTAAATTTTTGTTTTTAATTTTTTAATTAAATCTGTATT
>NC_029773.3:89336078-89346698 GCF_000817695.3 Arachis duranensis | reverse complement strand
AATATATTTAATTATCATAGAAAATCAAGAGTTTATATAAAAAGTAGAAGAATAAATTAAATATATAAAATATAAAATCATAACAAATTTTAAATTGTAAAATTATTTCTGAAAGGCTTTAAAATTTATTTATTTATTTAAAATAATATTAAAATATTTTAATAGTTAAATTGAAATCCTTAGTTTTAATAAAGGGGGCAAACAGCTTGTAATTCTTTCACTAATCACTATAATCATGTATTCATGTGACCAATCCGTGTGCTCCCTTGGATTATCTACACTCTGTTATACGCATTAGTGTTAGGGTTTTTGTTAATTAACCAATACTCTAAAATTATGTTCAAATAATTTTTAATTTCTAAATCAGTAAATGTGTAAATTTATCTTTTTAAACTTATGCATGAATTTCATCCTTATCAAATTTTTATCTTTATATAATTTGACTTGATGAGAATTCGTATGCAATTATTTTTACGTAAAATTTATATTTAAAAATTATGAAATAATTTAATAAAATTAATTAAATTATTATTTAATAATTTTTAATTATTAACTTCACATTTAAATACAATAATTTTTATTATTTGGCTTTCATTATTATAACACGTCGTTTTGTTGTAATTTACATGGAATTTGACAATCTACATCAATAAAGTTAATTTATAAGATGTGAAAATAAAAGGTGGACTAAAAATTAATTTGATTCAATAAAAAATTTAAAAAATTAATCTGACTTACAAGTGAATTTTAAAAGATCAATTTAAAGTTTTTTTTTTCTCCAAAGATAGTAGGTTATATTTCATTAATTATTGAAAAATAAAATATAAATATGTCCAAAAACAGGACAACATAATAAAAGGTGGAAATTTCCTAATAAAAACACTACACTAAAAGTATTCATCAAATGGTGCGTAGTCGAAAAACGAAAAAAAATCTTAAAGAAGAAAGAATGATAAATCAAATTGAATGTAACTAAGAGCTTATCTCATGGAGATGACGACCTAAACTGGAAGTTCTTTGGATTTCACGGAACAACTTGACAGAGCTTGCTAGAATGGCAGACGGTATAAAAATAGAACCTTCAAAAATCAACTGGTTGCGAGCTTTCTAGCATTCCAGCAATTGATGATTACGATCAGCATTTTTCAACGGGTTAAGTATCTCTGTTGATGCAATCCACCATGTCCAAAAGTCGTTAGGACTCTGATGGGGAAGACAGTCACGAAGATAACTCTGAGACCATACGTCTTTAATTCTAGAGCAATCGATCAAACAATGAGTGATTATTTCTGTTGTTTCATGACAGCAGGGACATATTGGTAATATATATGGGATGCAGTGATGAATCTGAGCAAGCACTGGAAGCCGACCATGGAGAGCTTTCTAGATAAATAGCTTAATTTTGTGAGGCAAGTTCAACTTTCATAGATCAATCCACGGCTTTTTCTGCTGCATATAATTAGGGCAAAGCTCTAGAGGCGAATGGTAAAATAAATAGCCAATTCTATAACCTGAAACTGTATCATATTACTTGAATTTATTCAAATTTCATTGCAATTTATCCCTACTCTGCTGAATTTTAACTGACAAAATCTTATTTGCAACTTCTTGGGGAAATAATTCTTAAATGAGCTTCTGATTCTAATTCCTATCTTCAGTAATTAGATCCTTAACTTTTGGAACCAACTTAGAAATAGCCTGTCTATTTGACATGTCAGAAATCATTAAAGGATACGGAAGAAGCAGCCAAGGATCCTCAAAGGTTCGGATATTCAACAATCTTTCGGCCTTCCAGTATGCTCTTCCATCTCCAAGAGGGTAAGACTCCAATTTCTGCCATTATAGCATTACCATTGCTAAAGTATTTACCTCTTAAGATTTTGGATAATAAGGAAGTAGGCTGTGTTACGAGTCGCCAAAACTGTTTGCCTAAAAGCGCTAGATTTTGGATTCTGAGATCTTTAATTCTTTTCGTGGGCGAGTCATAGTGTACCAGCTAATCCAAGCCATCCGCCTTTCAGAACCTTTTTGTCCCCACCAGAACTGAGAAAGTAGAGAGTGAATTTTCGAAATTAAACCACCAGGCAACTTGAAGCAAGACAATGTATAAATAAGAATAGCTTATCCTACTGCCTTAAGCAATACGTGTCTACACCCTAACGATAGAAGATTGCGCTTCCACCCTTGGATTCTTTTCCGAACATTTTCTTTGATCATACTAAAAGAAGCCTTTTTCAATTTAGAGACTGTAGAAAGCAAACCAAGGTATTTATCCTGAGCTCCAATATGATTAATATTCATAGAGTTAGCCAGTAGTGTACGAGTAGTGGAGGGAGTGTTGTAGCTAAAGAATACAACAGATTTATTAAGTTACAAAATAAGATGGAATCATCAGCAAAGAGGAGGTGGTTGACCTTGGGGCATCGCCTATTTATCTGAAAACTCTGAATTAGTCTATTTTGTTCTGCCTTGTGCAACAAGAATGAGAGACCTTCTGCACAGAAAAAAAAAAAGATAGAGAGATAGAAAATTTTCTTATCAGATACCTCTATTTAATTTGAAGAAACCATAAGATTGTCCTTCCACAATAATAGAATAAAAATAATTGTCACTAATTCTCGAATCCATATGATCTACCGAGATCTTTATTCTTAAATAAAAGATATAGTTAGTGATTGCTAGAAATTTATTATTACATGATAATAAAACTCTGTATTTACATATTTTTTTTTTTGCATCACCTTATTTTTAGCATACACATAGTATATACATATGTTACACGAAGAATTCTGGTATTAAATTTATACACTCGCATATATGATAAAATTTGAATTAAAAATATATAATATGTTGCACGAAGAATTTTGGTGTAAAATTTATACACTCGCAAATATGATAAAATTTGAATTAAAAATATATAAAATTGTCTAAGTAAGATTTGGTAGAATTTAAATTCTATCAAACTTATTCATTCTCAGTCCTAAATAACAGTGTCAATCTGGTCGAAATTTAGACTAGTAAAATTTGTATAATTTTTTTTTAATATAAAAATTTAATTAAAATTTTTAAAATTATAAAAATTTAATTAAAATTTTGAAGAGTGGTAGGGGACTAGCAATTTTTGTATTTTGTAACCATTAGTTAGTTATCAATAATATTTATAATAGTGTGAGATTACATTTAATAATAGAAGATCATTCACTTTTTTTATGGTTAAATACTAACTATAAAATATAAAAATATTAACTTTTAGACTTTCTCATGAATAAAATTGCGTAATACGTTGATATGAATTTAAATTAGTATATTTTATAAGTGTAATGTATAACACAAATAGATATTCGCCTATTCATATAACAAAAAAATTGTTATTTGTGATTTTATAAATTATAAATCTTTTAAATTAAAAAATTAAAACCATAACTCACGATTTTTTTTTGTCCAATTTAAAACCGTGATTCACGTTTTCTTAGTTTTTATTTTTATTTTTTAAACATACTAAAAACATCATGATATTAATAAAAATCACCGATAATAATCTAATATAAAAAAATATTAGCCGGGGAAAGTCACTAATAATCTCGTCACTTACATGCTTAGCATGACTTCTTCCTGACGCATTGCCTTAGCCTTCTCTATATTATGCTACTAATAGGGTAATTAATTAAAGTAGAAATTTAGGTACAACTCACTTCACATAAAGTTAATATCCGTTAGATAATTTGATTAATTTGACTAAATTTTTATTTAACAATTTTTAGATATCAACTTTACGTAAAATTAATTTCACCTAATTTTTTACCATTAATTAAACTAATTTTTCATACATTATTGCATGTGTCATCATCAATATTTGAAGGGTTAAATTGTCACCCTATATTATTTTCTAAAAGATTATATCAATGATTTACTCTTTAATTTGACAACGCTAATTTCATTTCTTGTACTTTAATTTAGCATATTGCATTGCATTGGTATGTTATGTTATTTTTATTTATCATCTATGCCTAATTACCTACCATAATCTCCAATGAACCATGGTTGCTTAGTTTATAGGTTATCATCATCATGAACCATATTCAGGCTGGATTTGATAAAGTTTTTTAAAAAGTGTTTGTATTTTTTAAAAGCATAGATACTTCATTTTATGTTTGGTAAATTAAAAAGTCCAAATACTTATGCTTGAGATTTTTAAAAGTTAGGGGTGCTTTTGAAAGTACTTAAGAGAAAGTTTTTTAAAGTTGGCTTGTATTTATCAAAATAAAAAAATTAATATAATAAATATTCAAAATTATCATTATTAATTATTAACACCAAATTTTATTTATTTTATCACACATATTTTTCGTCGTTATATTGCTATTGAAATACTCATGTATTTCTAATTTCTTAACCTAACATTCACAAATTATAAGAAAATCTTCATATATTTTTTATTTTTCAACCTAATCTTCACAATTCCAACACAACTACATCTCTATCACGTATTAGGTATGAACTTCTATCTATTTATATTTTTTTTGTGCATTTGTTTTTGTATTTTTTAGTAGATGTTTGTTTTTCTCTATTCTTTAAAATGTGATGAAACCAATCATAAAATTTTTGTACACCAACTTGATAAACATTAGTCAAAATTATAATAACAACATATATATACATATGTAAATATAGATATATAATTTTACTTGAGATATGTGTCCCATTTTCTGTGATTTGTAAAAGTGAGTCAATATATATAGATGGGTAATGGACATATCAGTATTAATATTGTACATACAAGTTTTATTATTGAGTATTGACTAATGATAACTCTATTTATATTAATATGGAGAGTAAATTAAATAAATATTTAAATTATTGGTCTCTAAAATTTGAAAAAAAATTATTTTTCGTTATAAATATATTTATTATAATTTTTTTTTAATTTTTAAAAATTATTTTACCAAACACAATTATAGTACTTATACTTATTAAAAGCTATTTTTAATGTGATTTTACCAAATACAAGTGTTATAACTTTTAAAAAATTATCTTTTAAAAAACAGCTTTCATAAACTATTTTTAAAAAGTAAAAGTTTTATCAAACCAAGCCTCACTCTATTAAATCTTAATTAGTATGCCAATTGCATCTAATAAACAAAGTGATGAAGTGATGTTCATTATGGTATAAAACCCGAAAGTTTTTAATATCAATAATAAAGGTTAAAATAGGAATAAACACTTAAAATTAGTTTTTTTTTAAAAAATTATTTTGGTTATTGGATACTTTAGGCTTTTTGTCATTTTAAAAGGAATAGTTTTCTTATAATGTTTTTTAATCTAATTGTTTAATAAAAAAATTGTTAGAGATTTATTTATCCAAAATGTATATTAATTATCTGACAAAAATAATTTTTGAAAATTTTAAATAACAAAGATTTGTTAGACACTAAAATATTTTATTTAAAACTTTTTAAGGATTAATTTAAATATTTACTCTTAAAATATTTTACATAATAATTACCTAGTCAAATTTATATAATAAATATAAATATATATAGGTTTTTTTATTATGTATAAAGCATCTTTACACCTATTTTATAATAAAAAGTTAAATCATTAATAATGTATTTGTGGTACAAAGATTTTCCTTTAGGAAATGCATGGCTTTGAAGTCTAATAGGCTTCACCTTTGCATCAATCAAGTACATATAAAAGACAAAGGAAGCAGCATATGCAATAATAATGAATATGCCATGGTTGTTGTTTGGTAGATTAATTAGTTCCCTACTAATGAAATTGATTATAAAATAATTAAACCCACCGAACTTGGTACAATGCATTTGTGTCAACATCTGCTGATTAATCTCAAAGATTCTTCCTTGACCAAACAAATGTTACACTAATAATCTATCTATGTCTTGTCTCTGAGAGTTGCATCTTTCTCAATACCTCATTCTTCAAACCAGAGAACTAGGGGTCAAATGTTTTTTATTTTAATATATAGAACATATATAGAAATACTCCTATATGGAGTTAACATAAAAGAACTAATATGTAGTTTGCAATTTCATCAATAATGGAATTATTCCTTGAAATTTTAAAATTTGAGAGTCATGGTTAAATAGGAAAGTAATATAGTTTGTGTTTTTATTTTCAATATTTTTTATTTTTGAGAAAAAAAATAAAAAATATAATTTTTTTGTTATTTTTTATTTTATTTTTACTAAATTCTGAATTTATTATTTAATTTTTTCAAAACAAAATTTAATTAAATTATTTACTCAAATTAAACCTTAATACTTCATAATAAAATATATTATGAAAAGTACTAGCTAGTCATCATTCTAAACCATCTATTATTGCTTGTGTGTCTTAAAAAAATAAAAATAAAAAACTCTCATCAATTTAAATTTAAAAAATCTCGTGAATGGAGCAAAACGTACTTTACTTAAAGGATAACAATCTTTGAATCAATCAAATATTAATGAAAAGATATTTATATCACATGTGAATAAAATTCATTGAGAACTAACTTTATTGCAATTTACCTAATATAAAATGAACATGATGCATGCATCTTGCATGGTATATACATCAATACAATATGTAGCACCATCATTGTCGAGTTGAATATAGGATTGTATACAACTACATTTGCCTAATTTCCATAAGATATTTTATGTGTTCTAATTTCAGTTGGTTGAGTGAATAATTCATTTGTCTTCTATTTAAATAAGTATTAAGAATTCAATCCTATTAAATTTATTAATTAGTAATAAATTTTTAAAATGAGATTTTAATCTATGAAAATTAGTCTTTAACACAGTTATTAAAAATCGGCTAAACTAATCGATTTAACTAAATAACCAATAAACTAAATTTTAAACCAATTACTACAACGGAAGTGTTGTTTAGTGGCAGTTTTTTTTAATTAGCGACGGTTTTTAAACTACCGCAAAATCAAACACTGACAGCCGACCAAATTGCCTTAGTTATGGGCATGGAAATTGGGTTTGACGGCGGTTC
Organism: Arachis duranensis; assembly: GCF_000817695.3. NCBI lineage: Eukaryota > Viridiplantae > Streptophyta > Magnoliopsida > Fabales > Fabaceae > Arachis > Arachis duranensis. Next base: position 89,339,690 of record NC_029773.3, on the reverse strand, counting down.
CAGCAATTGCTGGTATAATTGCCGCTAAAATCGTATTTCGCAATAGGCGGTAAAAAAACCGCCACAAAATAAAAATGTTACGATTACCATTATATTTACTGGCAGTTTTACAATCATCGCGACTGAACTTAATTGATTCAAGTTTGCGCATATTTTGCGGCGGTTTGATAATTGCCGTAAAATAGGACTGAATTTCAATTCAGTCCATCATTCTGACCATTTTAAAAAACCATTAAAACTAATCAAAATGGATACAAATTGATTAGAAGTGCAAATCAACAATTAACAAAAAAAAACTCCTCTTTAGATCATTTTGCATGCATAACAATTTAGTTGGCATTAGCCCAAGCTGTTTTTTTATTATATTTGTTTTTTTAATATATATATAAAATTTAAATTATATTTTTAAAGTTTATTTTATTAATTATAATTTAAACAGTTTAACTAATGATTTATTAATTAAATCAGTAAATCAATAATTTAACTAGTTTGATTATTAATTTAGTTATGATAACTATGATCTTTAGTCAATCAAACTGAACAATATCGAAAAAAAAAATAATATGTATTCATCAAGAAATAGTAAAATACAATTCAGATCCAATCATGTTTTCAGAGATTGAATCATTACAATTAAAAGAAGACCTGACTTTTTCCTCTTAGGGAGTTTGTTTTGCTATTAAGGTTGCTTGGGAAATCTTGTTCGGAGGACTATCCAAATCTCTTCAGAGTGAATATGTTTCACTCTTATGGGAAGAAATAATTAGACTTAACTTGATATAAATTATGCTTAATTTGGTATAAAATACGTTTTACTTTCATTATATGTAATGACTAATATATTTGTGTGTTGCATTGGAGAAAAAGTTTATAGACATCAAATTAATATTTAAAAGTTTTTAAGATTAATTTAATTATATTAAAATACATTAACACTGGTTAAGTACATAAAAGTCTTTTAATATTATTTAACCTAAAGTTGCATATAATTTATTCTAAAAATTAATATGTTATTTTAGAATTTTGTTACATTCAAAACTCAATTTATTTGCATCTAGATATAATGAGCTTTTTTTTATAGATACCAAACTTTCATAATCATAATATTTTAGGATAAAAGAAGTATTTTAGCGGCTAGAAATTAAAACCTTGTTAACTTTGATGACTTTGGATTTTACTTAAAAAACCCTACTATTGGTCAACTTCCAAGTTTAATTATAAAATATATTCCAATTCACGCATACTTTCCAATATTTAAAAATATCCGTTCCTTATTTTCTATTATACATTAGAGTATGACAATTGTGATAAATTCCATTTAAAAAGCTTTTAATTTTTTATTTTTCATCTTTGGTTTGAATAGGTTTGGTTGTGTGATTTGTAGTACCTGATTGTTCTTTTAATTAAAGGGAGTGGTAACTTCACCTTCAAGATGAAATTTTTAATAAGAGTAATGATGAAATTTTTTTATTAATTAAACTTAATTACTAGCTACAATAATTTGATGATGTAGTATCTTTGTTAAATTTTATTAGTAAGTAAAGTACTAGAGCGTTAAATTTATTTTGATTCATCATAATCATAACAGAACATCGAGTGAATCTATTAGAATTTACTATTCATACACCCGTTAATATAAAACTAACAAGTGTATTAATCCGTGCTATGCACGTGATAAGATTGAAATTATAATTTTAAATTATTTTATTAAGATTAATTTAAATTATAATAATTTGATTAATAAAAATAAAACATGTTATGTATTATTTATTTTTTCTTAAGCTAGTGTTAAATATATTAACTCGAAAATAGTTATTAATTGGTTTTAGTAATCTACTTTCTTCAATAAATCAAACATATATACTCAATGTGACCATAAATAACTTAATAATACTTAGATCCACCAATAAATTTTATATGTTGTTTTACTGTCAAATAAGAACATATCAAAATTAGCTCAAAATAAATAATAAATTATTAGAGAATTTTAATGCACAAAATTCTCTAATAAACAATAAATAATTTAAATCTACTAAAAAATAACTCAACACTTTTCTTTGATACCTGTAAAATATATATCTGAAATAATATTATATCAATATTAGTATACAGTTTTATAATAATCGACCGTATTTATTATACATGACTCTTTCTTAAAAGTTATTCTATACACGTATGCAGTCGGAAGATAAATTACTGGACTTTATTTTATTTTTCTAAATTATTATAATTATGCATTATTCATTAAATGCTAATTGTAATATTGTAATATAATTATAATAAAGATATTTTCTAAAATAAATTTAGAAGAGAGAATAGTACTTTCATTTTGGAGAAAAAATGAATTCATGAGGAATTGACACTTCACTTTTATTAGTTGATAATGTATTAAATATTGATTTTATATAATTATAATAAAAATATTTCTCTAAATTAGTATAATCATGCATTATTCGTTAAATGTTAATTGTAATATAATTATAATAAATATATTTTTCTAAAATAAATTTAGAAGAGAAAATAGTGATTTCATTTTAGAGAAAAAATGAATTCATGAGAAATTGACACCTTACTTTTATTAGTTGGAGGAAAAATCCATTTTTAGTATATTATACATAAAAAAAAGCAAAGAAAATAAAATTAAATTAGCAAAAGTGATAAAAAGATTATTTTTATAATTTTGTTTTGTCATTTTTACGTATAGAAGATTAGAAAATTGTAAATTTTTAACTAAATTAATTTATATTTGTTGTATTCAATTTAAATAAGTAATAAATTATCTTATTTTAATTTATTACTTAAATTTATATATCATAAAAATTAAATCAAATAATTAATATACATAATTTTAAATTATGTGATACTTAAATATATATTCAAATAAATTAGTTGATATAATTAATTCATCATAATGAATTGACTTTAATGAGTTAAATAAAATAAAGCAGAAGTATACTACGTTGATTCTATTATTAAAGGTGAAAATTCAATGTTTATATAATAGAATAGATAGAATAGATAATATAATAGACGGCGAGAAAGAGAAAGATAAACATTTTTGATCCTAAGTTGTTTCATTTGGATGTTGCAATGTGAGTATCACATTATTTTACTTATTCTACCCTATGGACCTTTTTGTAACTTTATTTCAGTATCAACGAAATTTCACTACCTTTGAGTACTAAATTAAAATTCAAAATAAAACTGAAAAAAAAAATAAAGAGTATAAAATTATTGATTGAAAAACGCTCTAGATAATAAAAAGCCAAATTAACTTTAATATTAAATTTATTAATACGATTTTAATTTTATATAATAGTTAAAAAATAGATTAGTAAAAGCAAATGGAAGAATGACTTTAATTAGTATTTGATAAAATATTCATTTAGAATAATTAAAAAATATAAAATTATGATATTATTAAAAATAATACATTTTTATGTTAAAAAAATATATTTAAATAAAATATTTATAAAATATAAAATTTAGAGTAACATAGTTTCATGAACATTAATCAATTATGAAATAACATCAAATTATAATATAATTTATTTATGAAAAAATAATCAATAATTAATATTAATAAATATAAAAATCATCCAAACACTTTGA
>NC_029773.3:89328060-89329809 GCF_000817695.3 Arachis duranensis | reverse complement strand
ATAGATTTTATATAATTATAATAGAGATATTTTTCTAAATTAGTATAATTATGAATTATTCATTAAATGCTAAGTATAATATTGTTATATAATTATAATTAAGATAATTTTTTGAAATAAATTTAAAAGAGATTAGTATAATTATAATAAAGAGATTATCTTAAATGAATATAATTATGTATCATTCATTATATACTAATTATAATATAATTATATCAATTAAAGATAATTTTTAAAAATAAATTTAAAAGAGTGAAATAGTGCAATCATTTTGGAAGGAAAATGGGTTCACGAGAAAGTGACACCCCACTTTCATTAGTTGGGGGAAAACCTAATTTTAGTATATTAAAAAATAGAAATAGATTGGTATATAAATTATAATAAATTATATAAAATTAAAAAAAAAATAAAATGAATAAGAAGAAAATAAAAAGAAATAGAATAGATAGAAGACTACAATAAAATAAATTGAATGTAAGAGTTTTTTTTTTGGTACATTTCATATCAATCCGTTTCAATAATAATAATAATAATAAATAAAAATACGTCAACTTGACATCTAAGAAAAAAAGATGAGATAAAATCATAATACAGTTCTAAAGTAAAAGCTTAAATTAGAACATAATATCATTACACAATACATATTGAAAGTAATTTCACATTACAATATACCACAAACAGATAAATGACTTAAATTTAAATACGAAATATTTTTTATTTATGCATACATGATAACACCATAGTCTATAAATACTTTATAGATAACATATCTTATATAGCTCCGAATGATGAGCACAAAAGTTGGAGAGTGTGGTAGTTTGTGTCCACGATAGTTGTCTTCTTGCAACGACGCCTCATAGGAAGAAAAAGAATTGTCGTAAAAGCTATCAAATGAAAGAGTAATTGGTAAACGAATGATCTTTTCTTCTAGCATACATGATTTTTTATAGTGGTAAAATAAAAATGGAAGGAATTAAATTTTATATTTTTATATTAGGAATAAAATTTGATATTTATCCTAATAAAATTATTATTATTATCAATATTAATGGGTTAACAACTTGCCACTAATAAAATTATTGGATAATGAATAAGAATTAGAAGGATATGAATATAATTAAAATATTTATAATTAAAATATTTAAAAATATTTTTGATTGATAATTAGTTTAATGATGCATTAAATATTGATTTTATATAATTAAAATAAAGATATTTTCTTAAATTAGTATAATTATGTATTATTCATTAAATGCATTCATTTTGGAGGGAAAATGGGTTTAAAATATTTTTGATTAATAATTGATAAGTAGTTTAATGATGCATTAAATATTGATTTTATATAATTAAAATAAAGATATTTTTCTAAATTAGTATAATTATGTATTATTCATTAAATGCATTCATTTTGGAGGAAAAATGGGTTCACGAGAAAGTGACACCTCACTTTCATTGATTAGGGAAAAACCCAGTTTTAGTATATTAAGTAGATCTTATACTAACATCTAGCTAGATACGGGCACAAAAGTAATTAACTTTTAATTTTATTATAAAATAGCTTTTATATCTTTATAGTATTATTACATGTTAGAGCTAGTGTACATAAAAATTAAAATGATTATCTCTATAATATATAATATATAAAAAAACTGCAAAAATTACAAAGTGAGAATTTACAAGTGTATATTTATAATAAAATTTATTTAAAAAATGTTGTGAAATATATTTATCACAAAAGATTTTAAATTT
>NC_029773.3:89312447-89328003 GCF_000817695.3 Arachis duranensis | reverse complement strand
TTTCACCTATTTATAATATAAAAGAGTTTTACATAGAGTCATCTAATCATTATCACATCAACAAAAAAATATTAAATTTATTACTTAAAAAAACATCTAAACGTATGAATCTGATTTGATAATTCTGTACATGGTAAATATATCTAGATTAACAAAAATATTTAATAATAAAAAATTATTAAAATTTTTTATTTTTTATTTCTTATATTAGTATTTATTAATTACTATAACAATTAATAAAAACTAAAAATAAGATAAATTCTGTCCTTTTCTTTTTCTAGTATTACCAATAAAAATATTTATTAAGAATGTAAAAGAAAATAATTACCAATTACTGTTCTAACAAATTTTTTTTAGGTATTTAATGTTATTGTAAACTTCAAAATCTCATATTTGTTATAATAATTCAAGAAACAATTAATAAAGAATAAAAGCGCAATTAAGAGTGGTGAAGTTGGGAGAAGGTAGTAGTAATTAATGAGAAGTGAATGGGGAGTACTAAAATAAGAAAATTACCTTCCCGTTTGAATGGGAAAGGAGTAATCCCAAAAATGGAAGAAAAGAAAGCTGTTTTGGTCTTTTGGACAACACACAATGTAAAAGAAGGCTATCAACGAAAATGAATCTTCTGAAAAAAATTTTAATTATTTAATAAAGTGTGAATTTTAATTATTTAATATTTTTTATATATTTTTTATTTTATTTAAAAATAAAAAATAAAAAATGATATTTTATGAAATAATTTAAAAAATTGAAAAGATCCATTCTGAGTTAAAACGGAGATTGTGAATTGCCATGAAGAAAGAAAGGCTTCTGCCACACACAAACGCACAAAACGCAACACTCCTACGTCACACATGTCTTTTCAATTCAAAATTTCTCTCTCTCTCCACACACCAACAACCATACAAAACAAAAACTTATCAAACATCCCACCAAAAACTATAAAGTTATTGGATCCGGGTTGCTATATTTTACCCATATCTCCTACTATTATAGATTTCATCTTAGTTCTTTTAGTGCTTCTTTTTTTTTTTTAAATATAATTGTAGCCATTTCATAAGTCTAAACATAAAAAAATATTAATTATACACAAAAAATAATAATGAAATAATTTATTTTTAAAATATATAACTTAATTGAAATACAAATATTAATGTTAATATTTTCTTTTGTTTTGCTTTTTATAAAGAAGGTGTTTTATTATCAATAACAGTGATTAATTTCTTTTTAAGACAATAAAAATGATTATGCCTTTCTTTAACACATTCTTCTCTCAACCAATTGAAATTGTTGACCAATACAATTCAGTATTTTTTAAATATTATTTTTTATTCAATTTAAAAAAATAAATAATAAATAATTTTTTTAATTTTTTGAATAATTAGTATATAAAAATAAATATTTAAAAGACCTAGCTAACTATTAAATTTTAGTTATTTATATATATTTAAATGGGACCCATATAAATAGTTTAATTCGGCCGCCAGCTTTGTCGCCTCTGTCGTCTCCGTTCATCTCCGTCGTTTCTCTTTGCGTTTGACTCTCTCTCTCTCTCTCTCCCCCTTCATATCCTTCGCTTCCTTCTCACTCACCCTTCTAACTCTGATCTTTCTCTCTCTCTCTCTCTCTCTCTCTCTCTCCACCTTCTTCTTTCATTCCACACATACACACAACAAACTCTGTCCCTTCCTTTGTTCCTTTTCCTCTCTCTCTCAAACACAACACAGACATACATATATATATATACACATACACACCCCAAGCACTTCTCTGATTCCTCTTTCTACACCCACCCCCATCAGCAAAGGAACCATTTTTATCATCTCTTGTTACCATTCTCATAAAGGGTCGGTGTTACTTATTACTGTGAGAAGATCATCATTCATCACTGTTGCTTTTTCCTTAGCCCCCTCTCTCTCTCTCTCTGGATTTGTTTTTTTGAAAGTCTCTTTGGCTATTGAGATAAGACAGAGAGAGAAAAAAAAAAGAGAAGAAGGAACAAACAAGACATGACTGGCAGCAATGAAGTCAACCTTAATGAATCTAAGGTAATAACATAAACATAGACATAGACTTTTTTTTAAACATTTTTGTTCTTAAATTTCTTTTTTAATGAGGCTGGCATTATGTTGTGGTACATTTCTTTGGGTTTTTGTGTTCTGATTGGGTGATTGGAGGTGTTTTTGGTGATGGGTTTTGGTGTTTGAGGTGGAAATTTGCAATCTTTAGCTTCAATTGCACATAACATGTCTGAGTTGCAGAGTAAATGTTGTTCTTTTGTTTTTGGGTGCAAAGGGGGGATTTTATTTTCTAACTATAGGGGTTTTGTTAATGATGATGAAGTTCCTATTAGGATGATTTTTTGTTTTATTGGGGGATGGGGTGTTTGATTTTCTCTCTCTCCCTCTCTCTCTCTCTCTTGTACTTTCCATTTCTTCCATGTAGGCCTCTTGTTTCTTGTTCTGGTAAGTGCAAAAATTGAGATTTTGATTTGTTGCCCCAAGTTGAAAACTTTTGTTTTTTCCTTAAGATTTGTGAGTAATATCATTCTGGTGCACCCTCCTTTTAACCCCCCTCTCTTCTTTCTTTAGTGCTATGATATTTTGATATTGCAACCCTCTTTTGATGATAGTCACTTGCTTTTGTTTTGGGGGAATGTTAATAGAGTGATCATTGTGAAGTACTGGAGTTCATCTTAGAATTAGTACTTAGTGAAATGGAATATTAAGTTCATACCTAACTCTTTTTCAAATTTTTGTGCTGCCTTGATTTTACAGAGGGTTGTTCCACTCAATACTTGGGTGCTTATCTCCAATTTCAAGCTGGCTTATAATCTACTAAGGCGTGCAGATGGAACATTCAATCGAGAATTGGACGATTTTCTCGACCGCAAGGTACCTGCCAATACAATTCCTGTTGATGGGGTGTTCTCTTTTGATCATGTTGATAAGAAAACTGGCCTCTTCAACCGGGTTTATCAGCCGGCACCGGAGAATGATGCTAGGTGGGGCATGATAGAGTTGGAGAAGCCCTTGAGCACCACCGAGGTTGTGCCCGTCATAATCTTCTTCCATGGTGGAAGCTTCTCTCATTCATCAGCTAATAGTGCTATCTATGACACTTTCTGTCGCCGCCTTGTCAGCAATTGTAAGGCTGTTGTGGTGTCTGTGAATTACCGGCGATCGCCGGAGCATAGATATCCGTGTGCATATGAAGATGGCTGGGCTGCACTTAAGTGGGTCAAGTCAAGGGTATGGCTTCAAAGTGGAAAGGATTCCAAGGTTCATGTGTACATGGCCGGGGATAGTTCCGGCGGTAACATTGCTCATCATGTGGCAGTGAGGGCTGCCAAGGAAGATGTCGAGATTCTAGGTAACATTCTTCTCCATCCGTTGTTCGGTGGGGAGAAGAGGACAGAGTCAGAGAAGAAACTCGACGGGAAGTACTTCGTGAAGTTGCAAGACCGCGATTGGTATTGGCGAGCCTTCCTTCCTGAAGGCGAGGACAGAGACCATCCGGCTTGTAACCCATTTGGTCCCCGGGGTAAGAGCATCGCAGGACTAAAGTTCCCGAAGAGCCTAGTTTGTGTTGCGGGTTTGGATCTTCTCCAAGATTGGCAATTGGAATATGTTGAAGGCCTCAAGAACAGTGGCCAGAATGTGAAACTTCTTTACCTAAAAGAGGCCACAATTGGATTCTACTTCTTACCAAACAATGATCACTTCTATTGCCTAATGGAGGAGATGAAGAATTTCGTTAATCCTAACTGTTAATATACTACCACCACTTTTAACCTTGCTCTACAGGAGGCCATACATAACTATAAGCCTGACATTTTCACTTTGAGTTTTTTCTATTTTTTATTTCCTACTATTTTTGTATCCTACTTTATAGTAGTGGTGTGTAGTTATATATAATTGTGTAGCATTACTCACTGTTATAACATCTATGGTGGTTGGTTCTGCTAAATTCGGGGCTGTTCTGCGGCTCATGTAGGGTAGCACCGGTTATACCGGAGTTTGGTCGAAACTGCAGGTATCTTCCTACCGAAGGCAATCGCGAAGTACCATAGTTTCGGGTCGTTTGCGGGGTTTCGCTGAATCACCATATACAAGATTACAAGCTTTGCCCCATTTTAACCTTTTCAACCTCAATAACAGGAGGGGAGATCAGAACATAGAAGAACAGGGCTTGGCTGTGATGATCACTTTGATAGAAAGTGAATACATATCTTTTGTTTGTAGCACTTATTACTGAATTGATTTGGAGCAGCAGAACCCCAAAATCCTGTTATAGAACTTGTGTATGTTATATATATAATTATATATCTATATACATATGTCTCCACTAGAGTTATATAAATGCTTTTCTTTTTTTGTTTGTTTGCATATTTCAGTTTAGATTTCTACTATTGGGGTTAGAATCTAATGTTTGTACTTGTTTCAATGTTGTTGCATGCTGCTACATAATTCAGATTAAGCTCTTTCTAGTTTGTGACACAAATGTCATAAATCAAATGGTTTAAGCTTGCATTGTTTGTTTGTCCAAAAACTTGGATTAAATGTTTTAGGTTTGAGATACAAAGATATTATGATGGATAATGGGACAAGACAAAATAGTTGTTTATGTCTTTGATTTATTGGTCTCTCATTCTAGTGGATGAAAATTAATGTATTTTGTTGTAGGCTTTTGGATGAATGGAAAATTAGACCAATTTTATTATAGGAAAAATCTTTGTTTCTTTCTTTATTTATTCCTTTTATTTGGTGACAGTTACCAAACCGTGGCTATTTATGGCCAACATGAAAAGTAAAAATATTGGCAAGAGTATGATAAAGGGCAAACAAGGCTCAAAACTAGACTAGTAAAGTAAATAACAAAAGTGAAAAATTCCCTATCCCATGTTATAAAGTTTAACTTTTTTTTTTATTTTTAAAATATAAAACCTATCTTTCAATTTGTGAAGTGACACAAAATCTACTTTCTAATTTGTGTTTCAGTATTAATTTTTTTTAATGTACAAATCGAACCCTCCAATTTGTGATTACCTCAATACTAAATTAAAACACACCACTTTTTCATAACCGAGAATAACACAACGATAATTTTTATATAAAAAAAATATCTAGAAATTTTTATTTGTATAAGTTTTGAAAGTAAGTTAGTAATTTTATTCTGATCAATTGAATGTTTTTCACATTAATATTATAAAATTAATTTTTTTAATTTAAACTTTAAAAATATTAATAAAGTTAAACTCTAAATTCTAAAAATTAAATCCTAAAATCCTAAGACAAAAACTGATAAAATAAATGATAGAAAACAAGAGTAACCCTATTTATATTTTTATGGCAAATCTTCCAAAGCCTTAAGTTTGTCATCTTTAGCATCCTTATCATGATTCATCATCATCATCATCACCAACAAGTTAACAACAAGAACAGTGTGGTAGTATTACAAGATAAAAAAGCAGTGTTGTACTATTGCACAAGTGGTTAAAAAGATGAAAGAGGGCATTGGAATTATTCTCTTTGGTGTTCCCTTCCCCCACCCTCTTTGCACCTTAGTTATAGGTTGAACATAAGATTCGCCTCAAAAAGTTGATACCAAATGTCCAATATGAAAAAAGGATAAAAGAAAAAAAAAAGAAGAAAAGGGTTTTTGTTGTGTGTGACTAATAATCTTTTTACAAAGGAATAATCAAAGCATAATATAGAATAACTAGAGTACACACTAAAGTGAGGACCATATTTAGGTCCTTGCATTTTCTATATTGTTAGGTGTATTCATTTTACAAGTCTTTTTTTTTTCTTTTTAAAATATTGTGAATTGATTTTTTTTAATTCTAATTATTTTATAAATACAAATATGCATACTTTTTTTAGCTAATACATTTAATAAAAAGTTAAAAAAAATCACTTTAAAATTCAAACTTAATCTTATTGTAAATGTAAACAAGTCAATACAATTATATGAAATGTGTAGAACATAGTTTCACTCTAAAAGAATGATTGGCAAGAGTTTTGAATGATGAAAAAATTTTCTCCATCTTTCAACATCAAATTTGATTAATGCGTGGCACACCTCATTGCTTAATGTGGATAGGTGTATTTGGCACTTAGGAAAACATACAAAAATGAGAATTTGGCATTGTTTTGATGGGGGGAACTCATTTTTATAGTTGTTGGGAATTTTGGATGTATTCTTAGGGGGGCTACTTTTGGGAACCCACAAACCCTAAAAAAGTCCAATTAATAAATTAAAACCTGTTGGGATTGCTTTAAAGTGTTCAATGGCTACTAAGTGAGTGGTAGGATTCATGAACAGCTAAGCTTCGACAAAGACATGAACCTTGTCTTTTATTGACTTTCTTCCTATGCTTATCTAATATTTTTTCTTAATTTATTCTTGTTTTTATTTTTTATTTTTTTAATTTGTTTTGAGCACTTGACATAACAGAAAATGTATTCAATTAAGATTAAGATGTTTTTGTTTTTTTGTTTGTTTTGATTTGATAATTGAAAGAAAAATATAGATTCATATATATGATATAAGCTTATCTTAACTTATGGATATCACAACTCAACATGATTTAAATTAGGGTAAAGAATATTTTTTGTCTTTTAAGTTTGATAAAAGTTTTAAAAATATCCCTAAGTTTTATTTTGTTTTAATTTTGTCTCAGAAGTTTCGATTTGCATCAAATATACTCCTGACGGTTAATTTTTTAAAAAATTTAAGACCGATTTAACGACAATTTCATAAGAACAACCCTCAACACAAACAAATAAAGAATAATTTTCATGCATTATTGTTAAATTGGTCTTAAATTTTTTGAAAATTTAGCCGTCGAGGGTATATTTGATGCAAATCGAAAACTTTTGAGACAAAACTAAAATAAAATAAAACTTAAGGATATTTTTAAAACTTTTGCCAAATTTCAAGAACAAAAAGTATATTTTACCCTTTAAATTATTTTATACACTCAATGTAAAATAATAGACTGATTTTCATTTAAATATTAGATATCAAGTAAATAAAAGTCTTTTCTTAATTAGAAAAATATTAGGTGTAAAAATTAATTGATTTTATTTATGTAAACTACTTGTTATGCAGATATTTAGCAGTCGAAATTTATGACTAATTTAATAACTATAAATATTTAAAATGGTTGAAATCTAATATTTAAAAGTGAAATTTATTTTTTTCAAATATCAGTCTTATATGTATCAAAATCTTTATTTTATCAACAAAAAAAAAAAAAAATTACTTATGGTAATCAATGTCGGCATATTCTTACATTAACAATTTGTTTACTATTTTGCAATCTTTGTATTTGAAATGTTAAAAAAAATTATTTGTCAATAGAATTTTGATATGAGGAGTTTTGTTTGGAGCTTGAGGCTTGATTTTCACCCCCTTTCTTTGTGCATATTATTTTGCTTTACTTTGTGTCTTATTGTGAAATATATTTAGTAAATTAGCTGTTTATGTCTTTGAAAATATTCCCTAATACGACACTTTGGGGTGTCATTGTCAACAAACGGGGCTTTTCTTTATTGCAACAAGATTATTATCGACAAAACCCTCATTTGTTTGGTCGTCGGCAACCTTTCTTATATATATAAAAAAATAATATATTTAATAATATTAATAAAATATATATATTTAATATTTGACGGGTCATAACTTGTTTTATGCGCCTTCCCACCATGATGATTCTTCTCTTCAGGAGTGTGTGTCATTAGTGGCCCCCCATTTTTAATTTATACTATTAATTAATAATTAATATATGCATTATACTACATAATATTAATATTAATATACTCCGAAATCTAAATCATAGTCCTTGAACACCTAAGTTGGCTAGTTACTTTCAGCTTTCAACGTTCACCTCAAAACCGTTTGCTATAAATGGTTTCAGAAAAAGTGTGATTCTCATGTGAGCATTTGACAGTTGCATTGAGACATAGTTGCATGATATATATTAAAAAAGTTAAAAAATTAAAAATTGTATAATGGAAAAAACTTTTGATCCCTTCTTTTTTTTTATAAGTAAATTAAAACTGAAAATCTTACTCTTATGTGGTTGATTTAATTGGTATTTACCATCATGGTTATATCTTTCTATTTATAGAAGTATATATTAAAAGATGAAGAATAAAATATATTTTTTGTTCTTAAAGTTTGATAAAAAATTTTAAAAGTATTTTTAAATTTTATTTTGTTTGAATTTTATCTCAAAAGTTTTCGATTTGCATCAAATATATTTCTGACGGTTAATTTTTCAAAACCTTTAAAACCGATTCAACAACAATTTCATAAGAACAACCCCTCAACACAAACAAATCAAACATAATTTTCATGTATTATTATTATATTAGTCTTAAATTTTTCGAAAATTTAGCCGTCGAGAATATATTTGATACAAATCAAAAACTTTTGAGACAAAATTAAAACAAAATAAAACTTAGGAGTATTTTTCAAAATTTTGCCAAACTTCGAGAATAAAAAATATACTTTACCAAAGATTAAATTACATGATACTTGTGTTTTTATTTTATAAAATGTATCATTAAACTTTTTTTATATATAAATAAGACATTAATTTATTTGACGGGGATAAATAGTTGTATTTAATTAGTCTTTACTTCCAAGATAAGGTTAGGTCAAATGTGATGCAAGCCATGAGGTCAATAAATTCTCATTAATTTGGTCTCTTGTTTTGGGTTGTATTGTTATTAATTAGTACTATTGTTACATTTTTTCAAAGTAAGACCTAGGAAATGTAAAGTGAATTTCCAAGGGATTATTAATGAGCTTATGGACAAAATTAAGAATGGAAAATCAAAATTTTCCTAACTTATGATATTCCTTTGTATATAGACTTTGAATGATTATAGGTCAATTGGGGCTATGCCATGCCAAATACCCTAGCAGCAACCAATCCTACTTAATTATATAATTTATGTTAATATTAATTAATTTTTATTGTAAATTTATTTTTTTAACTCTTATTTTTGAGAGAATTTAGGATTGGAATTTGTGATGTAGAATTTAGGATAAAAAAATAATTTCAGAAAATTGATTAATATTGGTTAAAAAAAATGGCTTTGTAATTGAACTCATATTAAAATTATCTATTGAAACAAAAAAAAATTATAAAAAAGATTTAACATTATCTAAAAAATATTATCTTATTTTGATAAAATGTTTTTTAAGATAAATTTGTTAAATGAATATTCTTCTTGTGAAGGGTAGTTTTATCACCATAATTATTTTATATGGGTAATTTTGCTATTTTCTTTTATTTTTAATTGAAACTCTTAATTTGGTAATAAACAATGCTGTGAGAAAGTTATGGCATCTCATACAACTTGGGTCCTTATATTAATTAAGGAAATGTAATCTCACTTAAGAATAGAGTGGTTTTTGGAGAATCAATCAATTATCAATTATCAATTATTAAACAACAATAGAAGCCAAGGGAGCCAACAAAATTCAAACACATACATATTCCAACTTTTTTTTTTAAATTTTCCTTCTTTTCAGTTTTCACTACCATAATAGCAATCAACTTTCTAGTATAATTAACAAAAGGAAAAGAAAAGAGAAATGAAAAATTAAATATATAAAAAAATCATAATGATATAATTAGTACTCACCATGCATAAAATAAAACGTGGCTAGGGCTGAGAAAGTGTTCACACATGTAAAGTCATATAAGAAGTTAAGAACACACGCATGGACTGACAAAGGCAAAGAAAAAGACTAGTGGAATTAATGTGTCATATAAAACAAACAATGAAAAATACAAAGCATGGCCACAATTATTATTCACTCTTATTTTGTTGGTCTCTAGATTTTTTAAAAATTGATAATTGCTAATAATGTGGAGACCAACATTGGTGATCACCAAGTGTGGAAAAGATGTAGAGTGAGAAACATTATTTGTGTTCATTAATTTACATGAAGAAATTTTATTTCATTTTTACTAAATATATCCTAAAAATATATTTCTTTTAAATATAACCTAAATATTTGATTGGTATATTTGGATTTATTTTACTAAAATTGTTTGTTTATTATTTACAAAATCAATCTAATCTAATTCTCTAAAATCCGATATATAATCAACTCTTCAAAAGGAATTAACATAAAAAATATTAATTTAATTTTTATATACTGTCAGTATAATAATATATATTTAATTATGTATTATTATGTTAATAAAAATAATTATATTTTTTATTATTAATTTAATAAAAAAAGTAAAAAAAACCCTCATTTGCTAATCAGTGATCACAATTAAAAATTACACCCACATACACACAAAAACACATTATTCCTTCATTAGAACTTAGCATAACATTTCTAATTAAGGGATGATTGATTAGTCCTTATCAGATCAAAGATTTACCCTATCCATATTTAACTTTATTTCCTGTGCATGTTGCTTTCCTTTCTTTCCTATACATATGCCCTACTCTATATATATATAAATTTAATTTTAATATATTATAAAATAATTTTATACGTACATCTAATTATATAATTTACATTAATAAAAATAATTATTTTTTATATTAACAGCATAAATAGTCATTTAAAATAATAAATAAAATTATACGATTGTGTAAAACGTTTACGTTGTCAGTACATTAAATTAAACTTTCTCTATATATGGAAAAGAAAAACACAAAGACAAGTTGGTTATGAAGAACAGGGGTAAAAAGATAAAATGATAAGAATAATATGAATTGTGGCACAAAAGACAGAAATATTTAAACAAAAGATAGGTTGTTAATATTTTTTACCCAATTTAGTGTCAAAATCATGGAACAGGGTTTCTTGTCTTGCAATGGATAAAATGGTTTTTGGGACCTACTTATCTTGTTCAGTGTTTGTAGCAAAATATAAACTTCCAAAACTGTGTCCATCATTGTGAATACACACAAAATCCATAAATACAAGGAACTTATTTAACTTTTGGAAAAGAGAGAAAAGGAAATTGAAACCACCACCACACGGTTTGGGGAAAAGGTTTCTTAATTCTTCCCCACACACAAAACATGCATCAATCTTGTTTTAGATCCCCCCCTTCTGCGTATAGTTTAAGTTTATGGATTGCCTTTCCCTCATCAAAATCATAATACACGTTTTCAATAAAGAAATAAATAAATAAAGAAATTAATTTTTTTTGGAATAGGTACCCATTTTAGTGACTAACTGTTATGTGACTGATAAGATTTTTTTTATCACAAAAAGAAATTGGTTATTAAATCTGTCGTTGAATTTAATATAAAATTCGAAAGTTAGATTTTAGGAATTTTTAAAAAATTTTGTCACTAAACCGTCGCTAATATAATGGTAAAATTATTAATTGATTTAGCAATTAACATGAATACTAAGTTCAAAATTACTGGTTGCTTAGTTAGTTATTCATGAGTTGGTCTCTAAATTGATCGCTGATGATTATATTAGTGATCGATTTAAAAACTAACAAGAAAATTAGGTCATAAAATCATTTGTTGCTAATAATAAAATTAGTAACTGATTTAGTGATCAATATGAAAATTAATTATAAAAATTGTTAGTCACTAAATTAGTCACATTTTGTGAAAGGACCAAATTGAATAATTACTTGTTTAAAAAGTTGAAAGATTAAAATTATTTGAACAGTAATTAATTATTTGAAAATCAATTTTAATTCAATACTATTTATCTGAAATTCTTTTAACATATTTTGTTTTGTTTGGATTATATTCATATGGAATGAAAGGGAAAAAAAACTACTTGGGTATAAAAGATGATTATTTATATTATTTAATATGTGATATATATTTTAGAATCATTTTAATAAAATCCTAACAATGATTAAATAATCAGTTTGTGGCTTAGTTTCTGCATATAATTATAATACATTTCCAAAAATTACCTAGGCTTCCAACGGATATATTTTTCTAAAACATATTTTTTTTAGAAGAAAAAAAAAGGTTGTTCTGCTTTGCCAAATATGCTCCTAATTACTATTAAATTGTCATGTATAAATAAATCTTCTTGCTCAGCTCCACCATGTATATATTATTATTATTATTATTATTATTATTATTATTATTAATAAGTGTGTTAATGTCATGCACTCCACTCCACTCAACTAAAGGAAGTGTATGCCTGTGATTTTTCTTTTAACAATTATATATGCATTAGAAAATTTGCTTTCAATTCATGGGAAAAAAATATCCCCGTTTTGCAGGAAGAGAGAAAACGGGAAGAGGAAAAAATTGTGAATAATGAATCAATTATATGGTTCATAGTAAATTAAAATGTAGTGTATGTGGTTGTCTTTTTGTCCTTGTAGCTATTTTTTGAGGCGATGATAAATAAAATTGAGGTAATTAACACTATTTAAAATATGCTAGGATTCAAGGCCAAAAAAAAGCTTGGATTTAATTTTTTTCAAGGAAAAAATTTACTCACAAATAATAAGAAAAAATCTATAAAAAATAATTAGAAAAAAGAAACACAGCTAAGAAATTTCGCAAAAAATTATTGAAAGTTTACATATTTTTAAATCTCAACATATTTTTTTTGCTTCATATAACATTAGACCTAATATTTTTATGAGTAAATGTCTTTTCGGTTCCTAACCATTTGTCCGATAGACTTTCCACCCCTTAAGAAATCTAAAAACTCAAATCGGTCCCTATCTACTTTGATATATGTACGTTCCAGTCCCTATATATTTTGAGTAAATACCTTTCCATCCCTGATAATGTCTTTTCCGGTCCCTATCTACTTTGAGTAAATGCCTTTCCATCCCTAGTAATGTCTTTTCCGGTTAGGACCAGGGACTAGAACGTACATATATCAAAGTAGATAGGGACCGATTTGGGTTTTTAGATTTCTTAAGGGGTGGGAAGTCCATCGAACAAATAGTTAGGGACCGAAAAGGCATTTACTCTTATTTTTATTGGTTTGGATAGATACACACATAAAGGAGAAATGAAGATGTTGAGATGGATGGGTAGTCATACGCGATTGGGTAAAATAAGGAAAGAAGATATAAGGGAAAGAATTGGAGTAGAACCCATTGTGGAAAAAGATGGTAGAATCGCGTCTTAGTTGGTTTGGACATGTGAGAAGAAGACTGATAGAACACCCAGCCAGGAGGGTGGATGAAATGGAAGATGAAAAATGGGTGAAAGGCCGAGGAAGACCTAAAAAGATAATCCATGAGATGGTCAAATGAGATCTACATATAAACGATCTCTATAGACATGATATATGACAGAGTTCAATAGCATCATTTAATTCATGTAGCCGACCCACCTAATGGGATAACGATTTGTTATTGTTGTTGTTGTTGGATAGATACACATATACTCGTTTTATATATAACGATCGAAATTCGAATAGATTACAAATAGGGTTAAATACTTTTTTCGTCCCTAAGGTCTGGGTGAAAATCAAATTCGTCTTTGATTTTTTTTGTTATTAAAATCATCCTCAACGTTACAAGACGTTATAAAATCATCATTTTTTTTACCAAATTACCCTTAAAAATTAATAAAAATAATATTAAAAAAAAAACCCCACCCCACCCCACCCCACCCTAGTGTCTGTTCACTGTCTTCCCTCTTCATCCCCTTCTTTCTACCATTCTCTTCAAAGCCACCTCCTCCCCAACCCCCAATTCTTCTTCTGTCCCTTTCTGTCACCCTACCATCTTCGCCCCCGCCTCCTTCTCTACTTTCTTCTCCCTCTCCATCACCAACCTCAACCCTTCTTCCATCAACGTCGGCCTCGCCTTCCTCATCTCCACAACGACCACTCCTTCTCTCTCGATCTGTTCCTATTGTCAGCCACAACTACGACAGAGTTGGCGCGATGGAGAAGGAGTTGGAGTAGTCGCGATTGCCGTGAGGGCGGCGAAGCTAGAGACAGAATTGGCGAGGCTCCAACATGACTCCATATCGGATATGAGCACCATCGAGGAGATGATGACTGAGGCTGTTGAGCTCAGAAAGCTGCTACCGGAGATGGAATCAAAGGTGGAATTGCTGGATCGAGAAGTTGAATTTTTGAAGATGGACAAATTTCTGAGTAAAGAGAAAATTAGGGATTTGGAAAAGATAATTGGGGCTTTGGAGAAAAAAGAGCTTGGATATGGAGGAGTGAGTTAAGGAGAAACTGAGCTTGTAGGAGGAACTGAAGAAGTCTAAGGAAAGAGAAAAGAGCCTAGAATTGTTTGTTGCTCGGTTGAAGGAAGAAGCAAGGGTGGCTGAGAATGTGATCAGAGAACTAAACCAGAAGGTTGATACTGTGAATGGTGGAGTGAATAAAAATGGGGTTATTGCTAGGGATAAAAAAAGGGTGAAGGATTTGAATATTCAGTGGCCTGTGGTGGTAGCTGGTTCTACTATTGTTGCAACTACTGCTGTGATCTGTGTCTTCTATGAAAAACATAGGTGAGAAGAAAAATGATTAGAATTTGAATGATGCGGGAGGGTTCTAGAGGTTAGGTTTTATGTTTACAAAAAAAATATGTTTCAATTTTGGTTGATCTATGAAATAATGACGATGATGGTTTCTTATATGGTTTAATGTTTATCAAGCTTGTGAATTTTGATTTCTTGTTGAAAAGTTGAAATATTTGTTGGTGTTAGCTCTTTCTTCTGAGGAATTAAAATAGAATTTTGTATGTTGAGTTTGCTCACTGTTTAATCTTGATGATAAATTTAATTTGATAACCCTGTTACTGATTCATTGCTAAAAAATTTTTTTGATGCTAATTTTGTGCTTTGGTTTTTTCTTTTTCTGTTGTAAATCATTCTAATGAGGATGAGGGTGAGGGTGAGGGGTGAGAGGTATTTTTTTAATTTTTTGTTTAAAGATAAAATTGTTCAGAAAATATTATTTATGGACAAAAGGACGATTTTATAACGTTTTGTAACGTTAAGGATAATTTTAATAACAAAAAAAGGTTAGAAACGAATTTAATTTTCACCCTAAACCCTAAGGACGAAAAAAGTACTTAAGCCTTACAAATACATATAAACTAAAAATCTAAAATCTATCTTACTGTCACTTGTTGAGATATATTTGATGGTTTTTGAAGATCTCAAAATAAAATGTGTATAATATGAACACACTTGATCTAGTTATATCACAATGAGAAAAAGAAATTAAAAAAAAATGCTTTAAGTGTTAAAATAAGAATTATAATAAAGTTTAAGGGTGATAGAATGACTATCAATATAAAAATACAAATATATAGATGTTAAAAAGATTATTTTTAATCTTATTTAAACATAATTAAATATAAAACTAATTCACACTAAGAAAAGGCGTAATTTTGCAGTTTTTTTTTCCAAATCTGTATGGCTTTAAATACCGCAAAATTTATTACGATAGTTTTAGAACTGACGTAATTTTATATTTTGCTATTATTATTATAAAAAAATAATATTATTACTCTTATTTTTAATAATATCACTTCACACATAACTTTTTCATCATATGTTTGTTTAAATTAAAAAAATATATTATT
>NC_029773.3:89285489-89312367 GCF_000817695.3 Arachis duranensis | reverse complement strand
TTGTATATACTAAATAAAATTTAAATTTTTAACACTTATTTAAATAAATAAATAAATTGATTACTCATCAAGTTGATTTTATGTATGTCATTATTATTACTATTAATATTACTATTTTGACTGTCATATGATATACTATATGTAGCTAGATGGTTGCAATAAAAGGAATTAATTGTAGCTAGATGGAAGTAGTAATAGATATGTCCCACAAAATATAAGAAGTCTTTAGTGCATGGTGATCAAATGTGAATTTACCAGCTATATAAAACAAAATGCATTCATTCCACCGTCACTCCCTATATAGAGTTACAGCCACTTCATGATTATTGTTTCCACAATAGCCTAATTGCCCAACATGACATTTTTTATTTATCATGTGTCGCATTTTTAATTATGTTATTTATTTTATGAATTATATATTATATAAACTCTTATATTAACTTATTAGCTTTTGCATACTCTATTTTTCTTGATTTGATGTAAATAAAATAGTGAAATTTTGGAAATAAAGATATAGTGTCATAAATAATAATAATAATAATCAAGTTGGGTTGGTCGAATAATCAATTCATTCATTCACCGCTTAAACAAGTGACGGATTAGTTTTTAACTTGTCAGGTTAAAAGATACCGTGAACAATTTAAAAAATAATATAGTACATCTCTTGAAAACAGACTAAGACTCATTTTCTTTTAGTGAAAATTGATAAACAATAATATTTTTTTATAATATTTTTTAATTTGATAAGGCTAGGACTAATATATTAAAAGAAATATATTTTTGGTCAGTTCCAAGTTCTAATGATTTTTTTGGGGAGTTTAAGCTTCCACTTGTACCATAAAGATAGTTAATTAGCATATTGGGCCTGTTTGTATAGTGTATATCCTAAACACTGTAATGCCTTAAGCTTTTTTATTTTTGTGGCTTAAGTCCAAAATGTATTTCATCCAAAAACCCCAAAATTAATGTGCAGATGGGTAAACATTTGGTTCTTTCGGTTGTCGGGTTCTGTTTATTTGGGCCTAGGCCATGACCTAAAGAATGGGTAAACATTTGGTTGGGTCCTCTGTATGAAAAGAATTTGAGATTAGGATACTTGTGCCTTCTATTCTCTCTAGTATGGAGACTGAAAATTGAGATTGAGTATTCTTTTAAATTAGGATAAAAAAAAAAGTATCACTTTTATCTGAATTTTAGATGTTTAAATTTTATAAATTTCGAACTTTTTTCTGGAAATGTATAATAAAAAATAAATAAAAACAAACTATTAAAAAAAGCATCATTTTGAATGTTACTTATACTTGGATGATAGATATTTAAATTTTAAAGGTTTTGGATATTTTCTTGAAAATGTTCAATTAAAAATAAATAAAAACAAACTATTAAAAATGAATGCATTATTTCAGATATTTTTTATACTTAGGTTTCAAATGTTTAAATTTTAGAAGTTTTAAATATTTTTTTGGGAATATATATTAAAAAGTAAATGAAAACAAACAATATTTTTAGATTTTGAATGTTTAAATTTCTAGAAAAGATGTTGGGTAATTAGACCTTTTTTTCTTCTTTTATTTTAATGGATACTATTGTCTTCTATAGCAAATTCTGGTAATTTATTCTGACAAGATAGCATTACTTATGTTTACTTTACATATTAAAGTGATGATATATTTTGTGGTAGTTGATGTGTTGCTACAAAATATTCTCTGCCTTTGGATAAATGTTAAAGCTTCTATTTTAGAAATCAGTCATTCCAAGATGTGTATGTATATATTAACCTTATGGTGGTGGAAGTCTTGAGAATCTATACTATTTAGTTCTCATCATTTTGCATTTGTCTTTATGATTGATAGTATCATATTCTTTGTCATGAAGCATGATTTTGATAAGCCTTATAAAAGGATTAGGTAGTTATCTAAGCATAAGAGATAAATATAATTTATTTATTTATTTATTTATTCTTGGCTAAATAAAAAGGGAGAAACTCTCACAATTAATGGCTAGAGAATTGTTTCTTCTAAAGGGATTCCAAAGGTGCTACTTCAACATTTTGGGAAAGGAAAAAAACCTACTATTTATATAATTAAAATTTTAGATTCAACAGATCAACGGTTAAAATAACTGGAAACACAATATTCTCAGTATACTTAAAACTCTTCTTATATTATGAACATTAACATTGTATATTAAAGGTTTAAGTTGGCTTGACACACGAGTTCAACTCTATTCGCTATTAGTCGGATTATCAACCCACTCTGATCGAGTTGGAATGGATTGGATATCGTAGATGTTAGTCGTACCGTAAGTTTGGTAAGTAGTTAGTTACATAATTATTCAACCTACTTTATATAATAATAATAATAATAATAATAATAATAATAATAATAATAACAAAGAGTTAAGCCTAATATCATTTGACATATAAACTAACCCTAACCACTTAATGAGCTACACTCTAGAGGTAAAGAAATGAAAAATGTTAACATTTCATATGATCATGTTACATTAAATCTCATCTCTTTAATTAATAATTATGTATTAACAACAACAAAACTGCCCATGATCAAATCATACAAAATTTTCACATAACAAATTAAAATTGATCTCCATATAATGCAATCTAGAAATGCACTTTAAGAAAGCAGCAACAACTGGAGATGACAAAGACAAAACAAATGTGTCAGATACATAAGCAATGGTCTTTGGTTTTGTTATCTAATATCTATTTATCTCTCTCTATCCCCACTACTTTCCTTTTCATCTTCCATTCCATGTGCCTCATATGCAAAAGCAATAAATGTCATCCAACCTTATATACCTAATCACATTTCTCTTTTTTTTTTTTTTTACCAGAATTGATTTTTTTCTATAGATGTTCTATTTTAGCCACACAGAGAACTAGAAAGAAAAAAAGAGACATGTCCTAATGAGTGAAGTGTGTTAGTTGCATCATTTTCCATTGAAATGTGTTGCACCTCGTGCTTATTAAAAGCTACAACAAAGGTTAAAAAAGCTGAGAAACGGTAAATTCTAGCTAGCAACCACCAACAAGGAAAGAAAGATGAAAAAATTGCAATCATTTGTTAAACTATTCTTCTATAAAAGTAAGCAAAACTTAATGCTCCAAAAATATGCATAATCATTTTTTGTTTGTTTGTAAATTCTATACATTATTATAAATAAAAAGATAAGTGGTTAATGGTTATGCATATTTTTGCATTCATACAAACAAATAATTATTACTATTCACTATGGATCACCCTTGGGGCTTCTATCATGCATGACCCAACAAGCATTTATGTATGGAAAAGGGCGTCCCCTTTTATCGCATAAGATAATACTAGAAAGAAAAAAAAATCGAAATTTATTTTATTTAATATTTATTTATTAAAAAATACATTAAATAAATAAAAAAATAATAAATTTTAACAATTTTTAACTAATATTTTTTCTATTGCTAAATATTTTCGTACCCAAAATTATTGCTAATAGTTCCTTAGAATTGGAAATAAAAAATGTGTTAAATAAGAAACAAATGTTGCTGGCATATTATGAATAAATTATCATTTATACCCATAAAAGATACTGACAAATGTATCCATATAAGAATAATACGACAATTATAACCACGAAAGATGGCTTTCGTGTGCCAAGAGTACCGAACGTTGATTACACAATTGATTCATTAGGGTATTCTTGTCACACGAAAATTATCTTCTGTGGATACAATTGTCGTTTTATTCTTATATGAATATATTTGTCAGCGTTTATATCTTTTATGGATACAAATGGTAATTTATTCGGCATATTATAGTCAAATAGCCGAGATAAATGTGAGAAATGAAGATTAAGCATTATAACAACAACAAAAAATATTGGATAAAATCTATTTTAATCTCTAATGTTTAAAAAAGAATAAAAAATATTTTTACCATTTAATTTATTTTAATTTTCTCTTTCAAAAATACCCCTCATCGTTTCTACCTCTTTGTCACCTCTACCTCCATTTCCGCCTCGCCCTCTGCTCTCGTGTGTGGTTGAGAAGGGGGAGGCAGTGTTAAATTGAAAACAGAAAAAAGGTTGACTTAACAGTATTAACTGTTAAAAAGTTAATAATAGGAGTATTTTTAGAATTTATTAAAAATATTAAAGAAAACATCAAAACAAATTAAATATTAGACAAAATATAATCTAACTATTAATAAGTATTGGCAGGACATATAATCATCAAGCAAACCTTAGCCTATTACTTGGGTCAACTACCTAGACTAAACAAAATAATAATAGAATGGAAATAGTTTTACATGGCATATTAAGTTTCAAACTAACTACATAGATCAAGATTAAAAAAAAAAAAAGAAGAAAGAAAGCAAAAAAGGTTAAGCACTAACATAATAATTTTGCTTTGTTCTGCCTATTGCATCATAATATATATATATATACTCCACCAAAATAGCTACACTTTTCTAACTATTCACAGCCATCTTAATCTTATTCATCCTATATATTCCCCATAACTACCACAAAATTAAATAATAATGAATCAAAAAGCAAGGGAAAAAAATGAACATTAGAAACAAAAAGATTAAAATTAATAATTATTATGAAACAAAAAAGGAAAACAAAAACCTATATGAGAGATTTTCATTGCAAGATTGCTCCAAATCTTGATGAGGATGGATTTGATTTAATTCATGAACTTCATTCTTGTTCATCCTTTCAATTGGTTACACTGAGCAATAGGCCTTGTCTTCTCTTTCCCAGCCCTCAAGGGGCATGGAGTCTCTACGGGAGGGACCATGCAATTATACTGAAGACACAGTGAACTCCTTAGAGGAATCACGGCCGTTGGACTAATCTCAATTCCAGTCAGGTAGTTATGCTGCAAATACAGTATCTGAATGCTTGAGTCCAACAACCGGTTCACGAAGCTAGCAGGAACTCGCCCCGTGAACCGGTTATTGTTCAAGTATAGGTTCTGAACCGATGCGAGCATCGGCGATATTTGACCATAAAATCGGTTGTAGCTTAGATCAACCGTTGCAATTGAGACCTGAGGCAAATACATTGATTTAAGAACATATTCAATATTCATAACAACAAATAATTAAGTTCTCAGTGAATATAATTAATGATTAATGATTTAATAATATATTAATTAGAATCAACAGCTAAAACCAGTAGAACATCTATATCTTTGGAATATTTGAAACAAAATTCACCATCATACATTGTTTATCACATTTTTTTTAACATAAATTTTACATCTGAGAATTGAAGTACAAATAATTGTAAGTTTCAGTGAATGTGTTGAATAATTAAATAGTATATGATGTAAACAATTCACTACTTCTATAACTGAATTTCAGAGTCATACCTAGTTTTTTTACATTTTTTTTACCAAGTTAACTATCATTCCAATTTATTCGTATACATTGCACGATACAAATAATATTACTACTGAATTTAAGAAAATATACAATCTTTTTCTAGCAAATTGTTTCAAAGAACTTAACACTATAATTTATAAGTTATTCTTTAACTACAAGAAGCTATTGCAAACTTACCTGATCCAATGGCCTAACCGGACCAGAGAACTGGTTCCTCTCCAATTGTAGGTTCGTTAAAGGGAACGAGAAGATCCTTCCGGGGATTGGCCCCGTGAACCGGTTCAGGCTCAGGTCAAGGTAATTAAGCTGATCCAACCGGTTCAGAAGCTGGTCCACCGGACCGGTCAACTGGTTCCACGCCAGTGACAAATACAGCATAGAAGGTGGAAAGTGGTTTGGTCCAAGCGAACCGGATAGAGCATTGTGCTTCAAATCAACCCGGGATAGGGTTTTCGACTCGAACCGCGGAGTTGAACCGGTTAGCTTGTTGTGGCAGAGCATGAGGTTAGTAAGCTCCGGCAAAGATCCGATCGCCGGAGGAATTACTCCGGCGAGCTGGTTAAAGCTGAGATCAACGGTCCTTAACAGCCGGAGACCACCCAACCCTGACGGAATCTCGCCGGAGATGAAATTCCGGCTGATTCCAAGGAACCTCAAGTTCTTCAAATCGGAAATTGACTCCGGCAATCTACCGTAGATTCTCCCCGGAACGACAGTAAACTCGGCAAGCGAAGAGAGTTTCCCAATCGCCCGGTCTATCCGACCGGTAAGACCGGGCGAGCCGGCTCTCGGGTCGCCAAGGTTAAGAGAAACAACCCTGTCCGAATCACAGAACACGCCGGAGAAGTTGCAGGGATCGGAAGTGAAGTCCCAATCGGAGAAAAAGGTTGAACCTGGCATGTCTTGGAGACTCTTCCGAATGGATTGAAGAGCTAAGAAATCAATTGGGTCCAAAATGGCATGCACGTTCAGAATCAGAATAAAGTGAATGTGAAGAAAACAAAGCAGAAAGAGAGGAACAGCGGTCTTTCGCCTCGCCATTGAAGAAACCAAGCTTAAAGTGTTCAACTTTCAATGGCGGAACAAAAATCAGCATCAAATAGATAAAAGGGTTATATATATAGAGAGAGAAAGAGAGATTAGGCTTGGAAGAGAAGCAATAGGTGAATGTGAATATTGGGTTTTTCTTTTCCTTCTTATGACTACTTTTCGTTTTGGCTTCTGAGAGAAGAGTGGTTCCGGCTATGGCTATGGCTATGAGAGAGAGAGAGTGTGAAGCAGAAACAGAGGAAGCTACTTTTTACTTTGGGTGTACGAAGTAACACAGTTGTTGTCTTTGGTGGCAAAAAATAATAATAAAATAATGATGAAAAATAATATAATATTGCTTTAACTATTTTTCCTTTCTTGGGAAGTGGTACGCGTCAAACGGTTGTCCGAGCCTACTTGGCATCCGAACCTTAGCCTCGGTTGAGACATGTCATCAGGCTGTGCAAGTGTTGAGCTTCAGTGGCACCAAAGTGAAAGTGTTGTAGAAAAAGAATGAAAAATGATTATCATAGCTGTTAATATATCACTATTATGGGCATTTTCTTTTTGTTTATTTCTTGGATATTCTCAAACTACTTTCATGCATCTATTTCAGTCCAATGTGTTACTCATTATTATAATTATTTTTTAAAAATTTAATTTTAATATGCTGACGGTATAAAATATTATATAATTATATCTATTTTTTAGATAATTATTAATTTAGTCTATAAAAATAATAATTATTTATTTATGATATAGTATTGTATAATTAAATATAATGATAATATATTAAAATTAAATTATATTTTTAAAAGTAATATAAATATTTTTTAGATCAGATTCACTTAAATATAAACTAGGATAAAGTACTTTATTTTATATTCTTAATTATATATATTGTTGTCATATATTTTTAAACTGGTTACCTCAAGAGTTAAATGCTGCTAATACATGATATAGAACATATCAAAATCAACTTCTTCATTTTAAATTTAATCTGAAAATTTAACACTATATGCATGTTTATTAAGGCTAATAATTCAAGATTAATAATTGATATTTTTCACCTAAAGAAATTAAATACTTTGTTATCAAATGTTGGGGGAAACAAAATAAATGGACATTATCACATGTCTTAATCCATATAGGGTAGCAGAAAGAGGACAGGAAAATCTTGTTTTTGTCAACTAATAAAATAACTTTTAATTGTTCACATGTGTGTAACCAAATCTTATATACATAATGTGTATACATATATTACATTTATTAACAAACAAATAACTAATTATGATAAACGTTTGAAGAAGACACCAAGTGAGCCAAAAGCATGGTACAAAATAAATATCCAAATCTCTAAACAACAAATAAAGGGAGGGAGTGAATGACAGCTAAGATACATTGATGTTGAAGTTCATAATAGAAAAAAATGGCAGCATTAGGACTGAACTAGATTCTCTTTCTCACCTTGGAGTTCAAGGCAAACTTATAATATTGAGAGGGTTGCTATTTTTTCTATTTCTTTTCTTAAAAAATAAAATAAAAAATATTTACATATATAAGACACTTGAATTATTGGTTTATAAGTCCCAATATTGATATAATTTATAATATGGCACAATAACTTTATTTGATACACATATAGCTAATAACTTTATCTACTATAATAAGACTTTGTTGTATTGTTATTTTGTTATTAATATACTTAAAAAAAAGTTCAAATACATTAGTATAGTGTGTGTAATGACTAAAATTACTAGTAAATATAAATGAAAATTGCAAATTTTTAAACTTTTTTTAATGAATATTAAAAAGACAAAAAAATGTCAGAATTTGTTTTATGTAGTATTTATTAATTGTTACAGTAATTAATAAATATTAAAAAAATAATTTATAGTTGTTTTTATTTAATTCTTTTAAAAAAGAATAAATCAATTCCTGACTTTTTGGTTCGCGGACATTTAAATTTCTAAAAATTTAAAAATACATATAAATATCTGACCTTTTCAAAATATGAACACATCGATTTGTGGGTCTAGATTGTCCCATTTTAAAAACTTTTTCATTTATGCATCCGTATCAATAAGGTCAGTACAACGAGAATCACATTTGATTTTTTCGTTGGGTTTGACAGACTCAAGTGAACATGAGGGATCGATATGTCCAAGTTTTAAAAAGGTCAGTAACTTAAATATATTTTTAAATTTTTGAAGATTTAAATCTCCACAAATAAAAAAATTAATAAGAACCTATTTATCATTTTTTTATTTTTTTGTTATCAAATATTTTTGTATTTTAATATATCACTCTCAAATTAAATTTAGTCTAGGGGTGTACATGGACTGGGCCACACCGGATTTGGCTTAACCCAAGCCCGACTCGAAATATAGACCGGACCTAATTTTTAGACCCTAACATAATCCTAGATCCGATGAAACCTACGCACCTTCAGGCCAGGTGAAAATCGGGTAAAAACTGGGTCTTTAGCATGTAAAAATCACCTAATCTCTAATAATTATTTCACAATTCACAAAGTAAAATTCACTTAAAAAAATATAACAAGAACCAACCATTCTCTAAAATTAAAGCATAACCATAATCAATACTAATATTGTCTAATAACACCAAATATTTAAATCAATACAAATAACACAATATTATACATTAGTCTAAAGTCTTATGCATTTTAAACATAAAACATTAACTTATAATCTTATGATGACTAATAACACAAAATACTAAGGTTTACAATATTTAAATTTTACATAAGAATAGCCATCATCCATCACTAATAACACAAAATATTAATTGTGTATGATGACTGG
Source organism: Arachis duranensis (assembly GCF_000817695.3). Taxonomy (NCBI): domain Eukaryota; kingdom Viridiplantae; phylum Streptophyta; class Magnoliopsida; order Fabales; family Fabaceae; genus Arachis; species Arachis duranensis. The sequence goes on along the minus strand of NC_029773.3, from coordinate 89,303,123 downwards.
GCCACCGGGCAGAGTTCGGATGATCTGAGATATGGTTCGGATTCGACCCGAAATAATAATCGGATATATTTTTGAGACAATTACTTAACCCTAGATCCAATAAAATCACACTAAATTATCCCCTAAAGTGTTTGAAACCAAGTTAGATCTTCGGACCGGATCGAGACATATACACCCCTAATTTGGTCTATTAAAATATTCTTGTATGTAATTTAATAATTTCTTTTGAAAACAATTATTATGAGTGTAAACTCAACCTCACACTCAGACGCATACTCACATCATCCCATACATAATGCATATTTGTAGGGGTATACGCGTATCAGATCGGATTGGATATGGCCGAAAATTCGGATTTGACCCGCAAATATGCAGATCGAATATTGAATATATCCGCATAATTGAACCTTCTATTTTTAATCATATTTCTATGTAAAAAATTTAATAAAAATATTTTTTTCACATTTTTAAACTTATTTATTCCTAAAATATTTTTAATCAAACTTTTTCTAAATAACAAAAATAAAATAATACAATATATAAATAATAATTACTAACTAAAACATACAAACAAATAAATATAATACCAAACATATATATTTATTTATTTTTAATTATTATTGTGCGAATTTGCGGATGTAGAGCAGATATCCGCGATCTGATTCATAAAGGGTGCAGATCGGATCGTATCCGCAATTTTCGCATCGAATACGGATATTTACCGCAGATATACAGATACGATCCGATCCATGAACACCCTACATATTTGTGTGTGTGATACTATATGAGATATGTTATTATTTAATTTTGGTATGTAATCTGTCCTATTTCTCTAAATATCACAATAATAAATGCTTTTAATTCTGTTTTAAGTTATCATGGCTCAATACTTTGCCAAATTTCCATATCAACCAAAGAGTTTGATATATAACCTGAATGCATATTATGAGTTCCATTAATAGTGTAATAAGTGATTGTGATTCATAACAATATACTTCGCCCATTTCAGTTTCAACATATATAAATGTCTACCTAGTAGTAACTAGTAAGTAGTAACTCATAATAAATACATAGCAGCTACTACTACTCTAATCATTGAAGTTTTTTTTTTTTTTTGGGGTCAAGAGAGGGGGTCAATTTATACATGTGTACATTAAATTCATTTTTGCCCCCACATACAAAAGTATTGTTATTGATTATTGAAGAAGTTTTTAGTTAAAAAAAAAAAAACTGTTGGATTAAGAAGTTCTTCATAGGTTTAGAAATCACATGTATAAAATTTCACATTATATCATCAATATTGTTTAGTACGATTTTCACATGCTTTTAAATTTAATGCATGTAATACATATTTTAAATGTAGATAAAAAATATTTAATCACGTTCTTAATTTTCTTGTCCATTTCTTATGTATAATAAGTTATTTATAATCTAATAGATTAATTAATTAATAAAAACTGTCTTTTAAAAATATATATTTATTATAGTAAGTCATGTGTGAAACTAATAAACTATATAGTTATATATTATCCATCATTAAATGAAGTGTGAGCATAATCCAAATAGTGTGTATATAAGTCCTTTTCCACTTCCAATTAAATTCAGTTTGGCTGATGAAAAACGAAATATCAACATAATATAGAATTTTTTTTTAAATTAAATAAAATAAATATTATATTTAAATTTATAGACACGTATGTATTCATTTACGATTATACACCTGATTATATATCTCATATTTAGTATAAACGAACTTTTTATAAACATATTTTGTTTTTGGTATAGACGAGAGACGTTTATAAAAATGATAATGTCTTATCTCGTCTACAAATTAAATATATTATTATTAATTTTTTTCTATTTTTCTCGTTTATAACAAAAATGAGATACAATCATAAAAAACTTATCCATACTAAAAACAAAATATATAATAGTGTGTAATCGCAACTTAATCTAAACGTATCTATAAGTGTAAATTTAATATTTATTAAAAAAAAAAACTAGTGTAGAAGGTAACTTGAAGGTGAGGTAAGCTAAGTCAAACACATTTGCAGTCAAAGATATGCAAAGTCATCAAAAGCTTGTTTTGCAATTCACATTAATTGTGCTTTTATTTGCTTTGAGCTTTGCCCAATTACACTCACATTTGAAGAATGGTTTCTTCATGTCCCTTTCTTCTTTTTTTACTTGGACACAAAGAATGACTCAAAGTCAACATAACAGAACCAAAATCAACCGCCATGTGCATGCATCCTAACATAAGTACATAACCTTTTAATTTATTTATTTCCCTTCACTTTTAACCTTTTTTTTTTTGGTAAAAATTAAATCATATTGGAGCTTTATACATATGTTTGGGCAAAAGTTACACTGCTGTAAAATCAAGCTATGATTTTAAGATTTATTCTTTATTTTACTTTTTCTATATCTAATAAACCTATTTGTTAGTATGTATAGTATGTTCTGATTTTTGTGCCAAAATCAAATAGCATTGTTCTCTCTAGCCTTGTACTTAGTTATATATGATTAGATCATTGAAACCTCCAAAGTTATAAAGAAAATTAGTACAAATTATATTGAAGAGAAGTGACAATAAAACAATTAGTTTAATTATATCAAAACAAAAATAATAAAAGTATTATATTGAATAATATACCACCTGGCTATAGATACATACATACATTTAAGAATAAAGTGATAATAATTAGGTCCACAAAAATTTTAATTTCAAAACAATTAGTTTTTAAGAAAAAGAATATTAATTTGATCTTCTACGATAGTAAATAGTAGATACATTATGTCTTTCTATCAATTCATTACGATCCATAAAATTTAACGGTGATGTAACTATTGTGACGTATCTATTTATAAAAGATTATTATGTAGAGAACAATTTTTTGAGCGAAACTTCACTTATTTTAGTAAGTTTCGTAATAAACTGAGAGTAGTTAATAAATATTATATAAAAACTTAAAAGATAATAAAAGTTTCACTGTACAAAATTATATCATTTAATTTCTATATTCACGTAACAGCAACAAAATATACACCATTATAAATAACAGAATATATAAACAATTTTATTTTATTTTGCACTATCAATTTACAAAAAGACATACATATCTACTATTTATTATCATAAAAAAATCTAATTAATACTTTTTTTTCCTTTAAAAACTAATTATAATCCTAGGTTAAAATTTTCAATAATCTATCTAATCGCCACTTTACCCTACACTTAATATTATAGGTAGAAATGCGTTGCGTCAAACAAAAACTCTAATCCAGCCAAGAGCAATAAAGACAAAAAAGAAAAAGGCATTTTTACAATGTATATATGTGTGTGAGTGAGTGATAGAATAATGGTTGTGAGTTTGGTCCCAAACCGAAAAGATATAGAAAAGCTAAGAGGCATATATAGTGCATGCATGCCTTATGACTACCACTCCAATAAGCCACCCACGCACATACCTTTATATAATGCCAATGGGGACGCAATAACCAACAAAATACTCATTACTATCCAATCTTACACAATACACATATATAATGGGGAGACATTAGAATGGTGCAAACACTTACTAGATACTATAAATAAATTAAAGGTAATAACATAAGGGTTTTGCTAGATGAAAATTGTGGCTAATTTTTTTAAAATAACCTAAATCATGAACTAGGTTAACTAGTAAAGATATATGCAAAAGACTTTATTTATTTATGAAAAAGTATAGGGATCCAATGGAATATATGGGGTATAAAGATATTCGATTCAGTAGGATATCAGATGTTTATTATCACAATGGCTATTGAGTTATGAAATGAACATCCCCTATACTATTTAGAATAACCAACTCTTGACCTTTCGAATCTAGCGCTTTGATACCATATCATGATACCACTCATCCCAAAAGCTTCCGCTAATGGGAAAATGTAACACTAATGATTATATCTCTAATACTCCATAAACCTCCATTGTACACATTGTATAAATATTTCATTGGCTCCTCATACTTTCCCATAAATAAATAAGAAAAAGTATAGATAACTAACAACATTTTTGAACAATGTGTGAACAATGTGAATTAATAGGATTAAAAGAGTAAATTAATCTTAAATTTAATTAGTAGCATTAAATTAGAGTGTCATATATTTTTATTTGATTGGTGGTTGTTCATGTTGTATTAACATTGTACAGATATTCCATTAGCTTCCTATACTTCCTTTTATTGCATACATTGGATGTGATATAATACTTTATTTATAGTGTTTGATTGAGAGATCATAGGAAAAAAAAGGATAAAACTTTCACAGAAAAACAAATATATGTATTTATATGTACAAATATAATTAAGTTGTTTTGGATAAATAAGTCAATAAAAAATGTTAAAAAAATTAATAAAAATATATACATAATGAACTAAATTGTACATATCTATTTTCAAAAGCAAAAAATCTTTATCTTTAATAAAATCTCCATAATCCTAATTGAAAAATGACCTTGTGTCATGAGGGAAGTTGGGGGAGGATTATTATTACACCGAACTATTGCCACGAAAAGGACCAACTTTTTTTCTGTTTATTACTGAAGGTTCAATTTATGGAGTTTGAGGTGGTAGGTCTAAAAACTTGGTGCATGTGTTAGTACTATATCTCTATGTTGTATTCATTCTTTGTGTCTATGAATGCAACTTTCTTGTGCTGTCCTTTTCATCCACCTATACATGTGCAATCAATCAATGATGATATTATAAGGTTGTTTCTCCCTCAAAATTTGACCCTTTTATTAGTGATGATACATAATAAGAGAGTCTAGGCAACCAAGACTTGTTTAGTTAATACTATATATATATATATAGCAAGCAAACTCGTTTTTATTTTCTTCATTCAAAGAAAAAGAGAGATAAAACATATGTGCATGACTATATGACTATAAAATTATTGGTTGTGTAGCATGATTCATAATCTATTAATTGGAGTACTTGGAATAATTTTTTTAGGCGACGTTGATTTAGTTTGCAATGACATTTAGTTTGCAATGTTGATTTAAAAATAAAATAATGACTATTTATTAGCATGTGATATACTACTTAACTACTAGTTATACTATAGTTTTTTTGTTCTAAAAATAAAATAATATATAAAAATGTACGAGACAATCAGTGGTGTATCACACAAAAACAAGAAGTCGAGTGAATGATAAATATAAATATTGAACACGGAAAAACATTATAAAATGAATAAAAATTGGAGTTAAATTTTTTTTTTAATTTACTACATTATCGTTACTTATACATACATACATTTACAAAGTGAACCAGCTCGGTTAAATTTGTGAATCAAATAAACCGGAACAATTATATATATTATTAACGAAATAGTACTAACAGACTAATAATACAGAGGTCCAACACTTTTTAACATTCGTCCATCAGATTAAATGGATTGTCTCGTTTATTGGAGTTTTTGTTTGTTTGTTTTTTATTTTTTTTTCCCTAAAATTGGAATTACGTTATGAAAAAAGAAACAATATAATTAGTTTTGAGCTAAGTTCCAAACTTATGGTTGGATTTAGGTAGATTTTTGTTTCTTTCTTTTGGTGATGGTTGTTGTTTAATAACTATTTTGACTAACTAATCCAATTTCTTTACGAAATAAACAAGCGAATTATTTAAATATATATTTTCTTTACTGACTTATTTTTTGAATCAAATGACTCTTCATAAGGTGGTATATGACCAGTTTTAGTCTAAAATATATGTTAAAACATAAATACATATTAAAATAAATTAAATAATATATATATTTATATACAAATTTATAATAATTAATTTTAATAAACAAATAACATTTTTGATAAACATAATATGACGCAACATGAAGAAGACCATTAGGTTCTTCAAATAAATTATTTATTTATTTATGTATTTATTTATTAAGTTAGATAAATAGAATATTTCTCAATCTTAGATATTACATCACAAATACATATTACATGCACACACATACAACATTTAAGAATTTCTATCTAGTATCTACTACTTAATATATATCCAACTTTAAAATTAGACCAAAGCCTCATGTTCTTTGAATAAATGCCATATTAAAGGTAGTGTTTAGTCACCAAAAAAAAAGGTAGTGTTTGGTGGAGAGACAGAAATTGAAAGATTGAGACTCAGAAACAGAGATTAAGAGACAGAGATTGAAATAAATTTTAGTATTCTGTTTGGTGTAAAATAGGAGACAGAAATTGAAACAAGAATAAAATTCTAATTTAATTTGCACAAAGGATAAAATTAGAATTAATTAATTAAAATGAGAGTATTTTGGGTAAAAATGTTATTAAAATTTCAGTCTCTATCTCTAAAAATTTTAGTCCCCTATATTCTCACTTTTTGGAAGTACTGAAATACTAAAATTTTAGAAACAAAGACAAAAATTTTAGTACCAGTCTCAAAACCAATAAATATGATACTGAATTTTAGTCTTCTAATCTCTGTCCTAATACCTCAAAACAAATGCTAAAGGATAAATGGGAAAAAAAAAACCTCAGATACCCATTAGAGCTCATGTTGGCCTTTTTAAGTTTGATAAATAAGACGTTTTGGTAATATACCAAACAACAAAAACAAATGTTAAATTTTGACCAATAAATAATCTTGGTCTCTATCTAAGTGACCTGATGGCTTTGCCATAAGGTTTTTGGGCTAGGTCCTTTCCCTGGCCTGGTAAAGTGGGCCCTGTTATCAAGAAAATAAATAACTAGACCGAAAAAACAAAAAGAATAAGCTCTTTGGTAAGTGGTAACACATTAATAAACAAACGCATGAAGCTATATTGGAAAAAAAGAATCACATATGTAGCAAACTAGGCACAAAATGTTTATTCACATCACCATTATCCCACTGTTTAATTAAACTCTAGATATAATTATGAAAGATTAAATCAGAATTTTTTTTTCTTTCCAAATAAATGAACAACAAAAATCAGCCGTTATATCCAAAGCTTCACGTTGTTCTGATTTTTCACCAATTGGTAATCATGTCACTTCCCTCTATTCTATTGTTGGAATTGAACCACCAGCAGCTTGGATTTCTTCTTGAAGCTGCAATACTCAATACATGGAACATATTATAAACATTATATATATATGAAGCTTCATTTTCATTTTCAATATGGTATCTCAGGTGAAAAAAGGTTTCAAAAAAACAAATAAATACTCTCTATTCCCCTTTGTACATGAATCTAAGAATATAAACACCAAATAGAACAAGATATCATAGTGCTTATAACTTACCCTAAATAAATATTGAAGATTGTTCTTGAGTAGGGAGTATTCTTGTTGGAGTTGTTGTAAACATCTCACACACCTGCACCAATTTTAAGGAGGGGTAATATTGGAAATACACCAAGTAGCAAACTAACGCTAATTCATATTTTTAGTTGTCCAATTTTTTCTTTTACAACTTTACTACTTTAAATAAAAATAAGTCTAAGAATTTAGCTTTTAATGAGACAAAATTGGGGGAAAATTTTAGGCAACTAATCATGAGTTAGTATTAATTTTTCATATGGGTTATTATTAGTGGTCCATGTAATAATAGGATTGCAAATAACAAAGTGAAAAGTATTTCAAGCACTCTAATCATGGTGTTCCAATAATGTTTGCTCAATCAGAGTTTACCCGTGAAATCTTTATAATTGAAGAATAAAATAAAATTTCCATATTTTCTTTTTCTTTTTCTTTATCAAAAAGAGAAAAAGATCTAATACATAATTGTGCAATCATTCTTTAATAGGAATAATATTTATAACAAAAGATCTTAATTGAAAGTTGTTAATAAATTTATAATTTTCCTATTACATTTAAATCTAGCTATTATCTTTATTTTCTCTTTCCTAATTAAAAAAATGTAACAGCAAAAATATATATTTAAAAAAAATGCAATGAAGCCAAGATGTTCAATGATTCAACAATGCTTTTTTTTTTTTCTGCAGGGAAGTGAAGTGGTGAGAGAAGGAATTAGAAGTTTTTACCCTTCAAGATTCTGAGTCTCACAAAAATTTCTGAATGTGGCACAGACATTCTTAACTCTGGCAGCCCCAACACTACAACAAATAATGGCAAATCATCACAAGTTTTTCCAAGCTCCAAATTACATATTTCCAAAGAGATTCAATACATTACGTATTCAAAAAAAAATAGATAATTAAATATTTTGTGTATTCACTTCTTTTATTATATTATTATTATTAGGGTTTTTGTTAAAGCATTTGTTAAAAATATTACACAGAAAATTTTAATAAAAAGTAATTTTTTTTTTATAAATTTTCAATACATTAAAAGAATAAAAACTTTTTACTTTAACTCTAAAAACCAATAATATTTTTAAAAAAATTAGCTAAACCCTATAATTATTGATTTATTGTTAATACCTTGCACTGCTTCCCTTGTACTGATGAACATGAGCATCTACTTGCTTGAAATCCACAGGTACTTGTCCTCTGTAAAAGTCAAAACAAAATCACAATTCAACAATTAAATGAAAATTTATTCAAGAAAACATAAAGAAATTTAAATCCTCTGATATGTATTTATTATGATTATGACAAAATTTGTGCCTATATCTATTGCATAGATCAGATAAAAGGATTCCTAATCAACAATAATAATACTCACAAAGCTCTTGTCATATTGTTGAGAAGTTTCTCAGAATCATCAAAGAACATTTTGACAACCTCAATCACAAAATCAGGACTGCTCTCATCTTGAAGTTTCTGAAGCTGACTGAACTGATCATCCAGAAATCCCTATTTTCCCCAAAACAAGAATCACATCATAATCACAATCACAATATTGAAGGGGAAAAAACATAATCATCATCATCATCATAACTTTGTGGGACTACATAACTTCCCAATAACAAGAACCAAAGTACACAAATTTTGTTTGTCTTTTGTTTCAACAAATGAAAAAAAAAAAAGGGTGTGAGAAAAATTCAATTTTTATCTTGTTTTTCAAAAGAAAGTGACATCACACCAATCATTAGTTCCCCAATAAAAACACACAAAGTTCTCCAACCAAAAATTCAAACAAAGGGACAACACACCAACGTCATATACATATTTATTAATTATTTTAATTTTATTATTATTAAGATATAACTGAATGTAATTATGATAGAGAAGAAAGAAAGAAAAAAAAAACTTGCCGTTGACCTGAAAAAACTGAACCCTGATTTTCTGTGGGAATATAAAAGAAAACTAATATAGAAGAGAAAAAAAAAGAAGAGAAAATTAGAATATTATGATTTATAAACCTCTCGAAGCATGGCAGCTTGGTGCTCTCTTAGCTTCCTCTGGAGCTGAAGAACGTCCATGGCAGAAACCAGATCTCAGCAGCCCACGAAAAAAGTTTCTGACTTGAAAGCGAAGATGAAGTCAGGATTGAAATTGAGATTGAGTAGCACTGAATTTGAGACAAGGGGTATGCACTCAAAACTAAAAGCACTTTTTTTCTCTCTCTCTCTCTCTTTCTCTCTCTAATTCCAATTCTCTTTCTTTCTCTCACTTAAAAGGTGGCGTGGTGGTTGGTGCGTTTATTATTTGAGTGTTTCTGAAATTCTGAAATGAAATGAAAACGTTGGTGTTTGTGTTGTAAGAAAAGAGTTATTAGTAGTAATAATGTTGTTGAATGAATGTGATGGGATTAATGAGGTTACCACAAATGGGGATTCCTCTCTTAATTTCTCCACTTATTTGGTTTTGACTTTCCATTTTATAAAAAGCAATACAATAATATATAAATAACGACTATATTATTTACACACTAAAAATTAATTATTAATAAAATACAAATTAAAAATTTATACAATAGATAATAATTAATATGATAATTGATATTCTTTGTTGGGTATAAAATATTTATTTTAATAAATAATTGGGTTTCAAAATTATAGGTGATAATTTAATGTATATTGTAGATCATAAATAACAAACTTAAAATAAACATTTCTCTTGTTTTTAGTTACACACAACTTCAAATAATAATAATAATAATAATACGATATTTTTAATCAATTTAAATTGTTCGAATAATTAATTTATTCATTTATTTAATTAAGTATTAGAAGTTTAAATTTCACTATTCAACAAATAAAAAAAAAAAAGCTTTAAATGAGTTAGTGAGTCTTCTATCTACTTTTAGACCCAATCATCCAACCATGGTCATATATTTTGGCATTGGTATTTTAATCCACATAGTGAATTTCAGTATGGATTTCAAACAAGTCTTAAACAAATTGTAAAATTTCACATTTAAATTTCATTTAATTTATCAAAATTAAATCTATATACAATATATATTAAATATAAAAGTTGAAAATGAAATAAGAATTTATTTGTTTGAATCCACATGACACAAATAATTGTATGAATTGCCTTGACATATGATTATATGAATGGATTGATAGAGAATCAATATGAGAATGTGTTTGTTCATTGTGGGGAACACCATTTATTTCTTTTTGTTTTCGTTGGAATCATAAACCCCGAAAAGAAAACTATATGCTAAACGCAAACATTGATTGACCAAAAACATTGGTCATAACTCATGAGAGCATCAAAAAGAAAAGGGAAAAACATAAAAATTATTAACTATGAATTGCTCCAAAATAAGTTATCATCATAGTAGCAAATCTTCATTTTTCTTTTACTCATTATAAATTCTAATTAAAAATCAAGTCAAAATTCTAATACAAAATTATACCATTTTTTTTGAAATTTTTTTCTGACTCAAACAAAAATATGTATTTGTCAACTTAATCGTAACAATTTTACTGACTTAAAAGTAATTTTTTCAAACATTTGATTTGTGACATAATGCAAAATTCCAAAGGAAAAGAGAGTAAAAAATGATTGGTTAGTAAAAGGAAAATTTGCAATAATACAATTTGATTTGGGTCCAGAGGAGTTGGTCTAAGTAAACAAATCTATATTGACATAAAACCCGACAAATCTTAGAAGCTACATGTGCTTGAGGATTCAAATCTATTTGCCTTACATTAACCACGTTGTCCATTTTCCAACCCCTATCATTTTCATTTTCCTTTTTGGTTTCTGTTTTATTCCCCCCTTGTTTTTATGTGCTTATGTATTCAATTTCATCCCCACACATGGAAATCTTGGCTCATTTTTTTTTCTGGAAAACATAATCTTGTTCTATTAAGTGTTGTGCTGGCACCACTAGTGGAATAAAAAGGACATAAGAATACCAGGTGAGTCTATATTAATAAGAAGTTAGAGAAAAAAATGTTTAAATGTTTATATCTTAAAAAAAAGTTGTATGAAAGAGGTGTATAAAAAAGTGATTTAAACATCATTTCTCTTTATATAAATGGTCTCATTGAATTTCATATTCAATTCAATATCATCTACATGTTTTTTATTTTTGGGAAGGGGTGGGGGGAAGAGGAGAATAGAAAAAGTGGTTGATATCAATAATGAGGTTTTCATGAAGATGAAGTATATATGTCTTCATCTTCACCAATTCAGCATCAAAATACCTTTAGAAATGAGTATTTATTAAAAGAGCCACCAAGCATGACCCAAAAAAAAAAAGGTTATTCACTAATGATATCTCCTATCCTAAAATACTCTTAATTATGTTTAATTACCAAGCATCAACATACTCTTAATTTTTAAACAAAGAAATGATTGAAGAGCTATTTTGTCTTAAGTTGCAACAACTTGCCATAGGCACTCTTCCTTGCAAAGTAATGAGTTAAGGAAAGCAAACATGCTTAGAATATATATATGAATTTTCATAAATTATATTAAAAAATCCAACTTTACTTTCTTCTCCTTAGCAAATTCAAGAATTAAAAAATATATATTATACAACTTCCATATCCCACTAATATTTACATGCTAAGCATAATGATCCAATCCAAACTTAGCAAACCCATGAATATATGAATTCCCTCCTATGGAATATACAAGGTTGAGAGAGAAAGAGGAAGTGGCAGTTCACACAATTGAACAACAATCATATCCTTAGTTGTTGTTCATGTGTTCGTTTGCTATTCACAACATGCATAGACTTTTCAATCTGAGAATCTATTGAGTACAGATGATTGAATTGATTCATTAACAAAAGATGATCATCTGATGTAAAATTAAATTTTAACTATGGAAGAACACCCACAATCAAATTCAAATGCAATTTGTATTTTTACCTTATTCCGACAAGACAAAGAAGCCACCAATCATTTCATCCTTATCATCATCCTCCTCAGGCTGTTCTGTTTCATGGTGACTACTGCTACTGTCAACATCATCAGTTCCTACTTCAGTTAACATGTTACTTCCATTGACCCCAAGTGTATCGCAATGGTCATCTGAGAAAGATTGCCATGAAGATTCATTTTGCATTGTTGATGTGACTTCTCTAAAATTGTTCTTATCTGCATTATGCCGTTTCATGAGCAATGCTGAGCCCTCAGAGATACTAGCATCTTCTATGGTCTCTTTTCTTTCATCATGTTTCAATTTGTCCGAAGGAGATGAATTTTCCAGCATAATCTTATTTTGCGCGGACGGTTCAATGTTTGGTTCAATGTTTATGGCTCCCAATCTCTCCAAGTGGATGTCGGCAAGTATTTGACAAGGAGAAGAAACCTGATCCAGGTCAAACAGATTTTCAGTCCTCCTTGATGAACCTGAAGTAAATTACAAACATCAAATCAATAATAGATAGACAATCACCATAAATTCGAATAAATAAATTAAATGCTTAAAATAATACAGAAAACTTCCATCTAAAGTAAGACTCAAAATTCCAACTAATAATTTTTTTAACTCCATATGTTAACAAAATAATATCTTACCTCCATCAGAGCTCTCAGTGGAGCTCAACGATGCTGGCTTTGAGTGACAAATAACAGTCACATCAGCAGTTTGCTTGTCTTCACTTTGATTACGAATTGGAGATGCGATAAAATATTTCTCTCCGGAAAGTATGCCTCTGAGTTGCATTCCAATATGCATGAGAAAAAATTAAATAATATTGAGAATATAGAAACAAAACAATACAATAAATGATACAAATGATTACATGTGCATTTTGCGACAAATAATAATAAGTCGTAGAGATCAATCTTATAAATGCTTCCAATTTGTAAACAAAAACAGCATGTGCTCAGAATATGAACACGTAAAAGAGGTGATATGAAAAGAATTGCAACATTTGACAACAGGTGATGTTGAGTTTTTCTCAATGAATTGAACCTGATAATAAATAGAAAAGGAATAGATGATTTTTCTCCTTGAGAGGTTGAACAAGCAGTCAAGCAAGCATCAGTTGAAGAGAGCCAATGCAGGAAGATAGGTAGCACAATCCCAAATTCCAAAGTTAAAAAACTATTAACAATCCCATAAAACTACACCACCAAATTTCAGTGTATACAGGTATCACAATCAATTTTAGTAATCTAAAAGTAGTCTTACTAGATAGCACAAAATGATTAAAACCAAATTAATGGCACACAAAGCTGATAGCTGAATCTGCTGTAGAGAGAGAAATCACCACCTCTCGCTCCAGCTTGGTCTGGTGCTGTGAAAATGATCAAAAACAGGCAACAACTCCTTCTGTCTTATTTCAACTTCATTAGCAGAGATCTTTTCGATTTCAGACTCTCCACTGTCAATTGAACTAGTTCGCACGGAATTCATTGTGTAGAAGCAAATCTGTAGAAACAAGAAAGACAATCAACAACCAACAGCAAACAATGCATATTGAAGTCAAACAGCACCGCAAATACCTTTGACTTTTGCCAAACTGGCATACTTCCAAAATTCATTTGCACCTCTGCATGAGATAGATACCAGTGAAATTTGTCTTCAGGCTTCCCTGTATAAGGTTTCACCATCTTTTCCCCAACATTACTTGTATCCAAAATATTCAATCCATGGACACCACCAGAACATATTTTCTCTTGAACTTTATCAACATCTTGTCGATCAGAGGTATTCCCACAAGGGTCCCCTCTTTCCGGCCATTCTGACCTTCTACATACATCCCACCATTGAATAGGTTCAACTTTTACTCTGAACTCATCCTCTTGCATATGCATAATAGAAGCAGACTGGACTCTTGAACCACTTTCACTAGGTTCTGGACCTAAAGAAGGCACAAGTTCATGCTGGACCACATGACCAGATGGTGTATATACCATCAAATGCTCTAAGGGTTTTCCTTTTGAGTTAACAAGCTGCTGTGAGTAAGATAAAGAATTGTGAAAAATGGCAGCAATGGCACCAGATGGGACGAAAACTTTTCCTGATGCATTTGCAGTAGAACTATTAACAGTATTAAGCCATCCAAAACTGCTATATTTTATACGGCTAACCACTGAAAGGACAACAGGTGCTGGAGGAGGCAACGGTTGCTGATAAGAAAGTAACGATGAAGTAGACCACCAAGGTAGACTCAAAATTGGAAGTAATGAGGGTTCTTTGCTCTGAGAATTGATAACTTGGAAGCCTGTATCACCTCCAAAAGGTGACAAAACAAAAATATGACAAGTTCCCTTGGATGAGACAATTGCAATCCACTGACTATAATGGCTAAAACAGATGTCCTGGATCATCTGTCAAACAAGCGCAAAAAAATATGAAAGAATGAAACGGGAATGACAATTGAAAACAAATAAAATAAGCAATTAGAACTACGATATACTAACAGCTGGTGTTATTCCACGATGAAGTTTATAGAGATGCGCATGAGATGAACTCCAGTCATAGCTTGGAAGCCCTGAACCTTTGTGTGTGCACAATGGCATTATCCGAAAGATGTTAATATTATTCCCGTATATAGATGCAGTGACCAGAAGGGTCCCACTAGGATCAAAACACAGTGCAGATATAGGACTTGAGTGAGCCTTAAATTGTGAGATAATAGCTCTAGAGACAAAATCCTTAATAGTTACCTGAAATACATAAGAACCATGAACAAGTCTTAGATTAAATAATTTGATCTACAGTGTACAAATTTCTAATTCACTGATATGCAATCAACTAACTCAGCCATGATAAAATAATACCAACCATTCCTGCACTATCCATCTCAAGTCCTGTAGCCCTAACGGCTCTCCAGCCTAAATTTGGAGGCACTGGAGAACTAGAACCATCAGGAAGCAGCTCGTGACAATATTTGAGTATTCCAGCAGCAAAATGTTTACTGGACTCCATTGCATAACGAGCAACCAAATTACCACTACCTGGGGATGTCGATGGACTAACTCCTGGAGAAGGACTTCGATTTTGTGGGCTTAAGCATCCTACATTTACGGGCAGAGGATTATTGGAAGCATATGCTAGCCACCTTGGACCCACAGCCATTGGACCATAACCCATATTAACAGCTACTGGTCCTTGTCCAGATAACTGAGGAACAGGATAGGCGAGGACGCTGAATTTATTCTCAAGTGTTGATGCATCAAAGCAGTATATCTGCCAAAAAACAAATATTAATAAAGTAAATCATTCTTGGTTTGCATAACAAAAATGAGCTAAGTCATATAGATATTCTTATGCTTTATCTGACAATAATTATCTTTGGACAATTCTAAAAGACACCAGAGGAACCACTGCATACTTGGCTGGCAAGACCAACAGCTACTATCTTCGAACTGCATCTGATCATGCACACGGTGGATCGAAATCTCAGTAAATGAACGTAACTGTGAGACTTCAAAGAATAAAACCGAACAGCTGTTGCAGAGTTGATACTGTTTCTAGATGGAATCTCCACCTTACCATCTCTTCCCACACCAACATGACTACCATTTTGGTTAATGCTTTCAGTGTCATCCCCAGCAACAACCAGCAATAAAGGATGTGATTTTCTGAATCCTTCCTGGTCACCAGAGCCAACAGGTAAAGGTTGCATCTGTAAGAAAGAAACTGGGCCATCGCGCTTTGAAACCAGTTCAGTAAAACTAGAGGCATCGTCCACGTCAAGTACTTGAAATCCATTCAGATAACCAAGTAAAAGAACTCGTTTAGACGCAGATGAATCAAGCTCTAGTGTATCAAAACCAGCCCAAGTAACCTGCCAACCAACAAGCGGAAACTATAATTACAAAGAGTCAAGCTAGAATGGACAAACACATGAACCAAGCAGAAGCACAAGTGCAAAATGTTGGGAAGTCTAATTACCAAGTCAAATCTAATTAAGGAAGCTATGAAGCTAAGAGTGAGAAACGATCTATGTAAGCATAGAAAGTTTAAAATATCTGCAATATGTAAACTTATGGCCTTTATTTGTGCAGCATCACTCTTAGAATTCAATCAACTTAACATCCTGACACATGTCAACTACAATGATCGCACACTTTCCGAAGCGTCGAATAGGATCGCACTTTCCGAAGTGTCGAATAGGACACACTCAGTCCATCCAGAACATGAAACTTCGGCCATGAATCATGGTAACATCCACCATTATCACAAATCACAAATAATTATTACTATACTTTGTTTTTTAACCTTTATAAACAAAAAAAAGTACCAACACATATAAGTCAGCGTTGGAGCCTATCATAATTTGTGATTAAGAATATTACTCTAAGGACTGAGAATATGCTTGCTTGGTTGAATATCCCCGTTCCATGCCTAATTTTAAGCATCAAACTCATTGATGAAAATTTCCATTCTAAAACTAAACAATACAAGTGCACTTTGTACCAATACACCCACTTAATCCAACAAAAACCTATACAAGTAAAAAACATGTACACACAAAGCGCAACAAAATTCACTACCAAAAAAAACAAATAACAAAGAAAAAACGTAACTTTCTCTAATAGGTCAAAAGTTCCTAATCGAACATAATCATGCCAAATAAAGTTCACTTCCTACTTTCAATTTTGTTTTTTAAATACTTTGCAGTTTAAGGATAAGGATTAACAAGTTGAACTGAATTTGAATTGGAACTTGAAAAAAAAAATTGAACAGTAGAGTGATGTAACCTGATCCTTATGATCCTCAGCAGCGGCGGAGATAGAAGCGGCGACGGAGGCACCGGCGGAGCGGACGGTGGAGGCGACGGTGCTGGCATTGGTGGAAACCGTCTTCAAGCACGACGAGATTATCCTCAACGAACTCGGTAACAAGCCGTTGTTCTTCCCCTTCCCTTTCTTCATAATCATTGACTAATCACAATTAATCAATTACTAATTAATTAAACTATTAATTAAAACTAAACACAACAAGTGTTTTGTTAATTCACTTAACCCTCTTTTCCTTTTTTCGCGTTATAGCTTTTGAAGTTCCACCGACACAGACTCACCGGAAAAAAAAACATTCTATTTTTTTTTTACGATCGGAAAAACGATCAAAGAAGAAACAAATAAAAAAGAGGTTTTGACTTCAAAGTTGAAACTCGTTGTGAGTGAGTGAAAGAGTGAAAGTCTCAAACTGAAGAAGAACAACGAAAGAGTTCGCTTTCTCTTTCGGTTTCTCTTTCGTCCATCATCGCTGTTTGCCTAAGCTTTTGCCTGAAATTTTGTATTTACTGTTTTTTTTTTCATCTTTTCCATTTTTTTTTCTTTGATTTTTCTTTTTTTTTTCCTTCACTTC
>NC_029773.3:89284679-89285353 GCF_000817695.3 Arachis duranensis | reverse complement strand
ATAAAAAAAAAGTATGTGTGTTAAACTGTTAATTTGATTTTTGAAAGATAAGATACATTAAATTTGTTTCTAATAAAATCCTCCTTATTTATCACGTAAATGAAGATATGTCATTTCACTCACTTGAGACTATTTTACTATTAATCTATGCTTTTTATTTTTTTTAAAGATTAGATACATTAAATTTGTTTTTTATTTTTTTATTAAAGATATAATTTTTAAAACAAAAAAAAGAGTTAAGCTTTTTTCTGAGTTTGGTTCCTTAAATGTGGATTGGGCTTGTGATACACACAACACGGAATGCATATCTTACGAGAAACCAAAAAGAATGAAAAATAATAAATTCCGGATTAGCCTAATAATTAGTTCACTCATTGATTTAAATAAGTATTGGAATTTAAATTTTGTTTTATATATGCAAAATTTATTATTCAATGATAAACATTTAAATAGAATTTAAATTTATAATAAATTAATTATTAATTTATTAGATCGAGAAATATTATAAAAAAATAAAAAATAAAACATTGTTAAAAACAAATTAAAAATGCATTTAGTTTATGTTTTTATTTTTTATTTTTATTTTAATATTTTTTATTTTTTAAATTTTATAAAAATTAAAAATTAAAAATTAAAAAATTTATTATTTTTACCATTTTTTTCATAAAATTTAA
>NC_029773.3:89270691-89284605 GCF_000817695.3 Arachis duranensis | reverse complement strand
AAGCACAAACTAACTCACCCTAAACTCTCCAAGAGAGGGAGTTTATTGGTTGTACTTTTGACCAATGACTTTGAAAAAATTTTCAGACGCATTAGGTTGAGTCATAAATGATCATTTTTCATACTTGAACCCCAAGTATTTGAGAAATGAATATTAAATTTTATGGGGAAAGAGGAATTGAATGCTGAATATGGATAGCTTTAATTATCAAATCATACACGTTGTTTAATTAATTTATTAGCATTTATATTGTCGTATGAGTAAATTTTTATCATTTTAAAAATTACTCTAATATATAAATATAATTAAATAAATGTGTAATTTTTTTTATAGTATATTAAAATTATATGTTTATGCAATTTTTATCTATTTTAATTGTTATACTTTATAATTATCCTTGTTTCATAAATTCATAATTATCTTGAAAAAATCTTTACTATAAAAATTAGTTGGTATAATAAAAGAGCCTAAAATTCTACAAGACTTTTTTTTTAAATATTAGTTTTTTATTGTATAACTTTTGTCAAGTATATTAATCTATTCATAATATCGTATTTTCTTTTTAAAATTTAGTATTTTAGTTGTGAAAGATAATAAAGATAAAGATTGTAAATCTTTATCAGAAATAGAGTGTTAATTTGGTTAATTAGTAATTTGTTATTAACTCTTTCTCTTGTGCTAATATATATATCAGTAGTTAACATTTTTAAAAGTAGATAGTATTGTATTCATTTCATACATCTCTAGGTATTTATAAATCAAAAAATTTCTTTTTTTTTTTGTTTTGCTTTCCTTTCTTTTCTCTAATTTTTATTTCTTGCTAAACTAGTTAGTGTTCTAAAACTTTTTTATGGTATCAGAACTTTCAAAAAGTTAAGAGTTCGATTTTCAGTGAACCCAAAAAAGAGAGGCTATTGCTTGAGGGAGAATGGTAGAGATATAACCATTAGTGTTACCTTCTCCTATCAGCTTAACCCTTTGGGATGAGTGGTTTTATGACTTTTTCGTTAGATGATTCTACTATCTCTTCTAATAAAGATTCAAGTGCTGCAAATACAAATTCTTCTCAGATTCCACTTCAATTCTTCGACCAAAGGCCCTTTAATCTGATTCAAGATAAGTTGGGGGAAACTAACCACAAAACATGGGAGCAACAAGCTTTGGCAGCCATTCGAGGACAAACATTGAAAAATCACCTTTATCAAAAAAAGATCTCTGCACCTTTTAAAAATTTAGAAAATCAATCTGCTGGTATTGAATCTTCTCAATACAAACAATGGATTCAAGATTATCAAAACCTAATTTCATGGTTGCTGGCCTCTATGGATTCTGCTATCAAACATAAAATGGTTGGATGTACTTATAGCTACCAGATTTGGAATACGATTGAGGCATATTTTGCTGAGTCTACAAAACTTTGAATCAAACAATTAAAGGCACAACTCAAGCTTATCAAGAAACACAATCTCACTGCTTCAGAATATATTTCAAAAATCAAAGTCATTGCAGATTTATTAGCATCCTTGGAAAAGCCTCTCAAACCAGAAAAAACAGGTTAAAGCTATTCTTGAAGGTCTAAATGAAGATTATCAAATGCTTATGACTACCATCAATTCAAAATCAGATATGTTTACTCTATGTGGAGTTGAAACTATGTTGTTAACTCATGATGAAATATTGAACAAGTATAGAAAACCAGAGAATCTAGTGATAGAAGCTAACCTCACACAAACCTCCTTTCCATCTATTCCAAACTTCAATTGTGGAACAAGAGGAAGAAGAGGGAGAAGAGGTGGAAGATTCACAATAAAAGGAGAAAGATCTTTCTATAATTTTCCTAGATTTCAGTGTCAAGTTTGTGGGCATTTTGGCCACATTGCTTGGCATTGCTTCCATCGATTTAATCAAGAAATTCTACCTCCTTTCCAGTCTCAATCCCATAGGCCTAATAATTCTGGATACAACATTGCATTACCAGCTTCCTCTTCACAAAACAATACCTCAACTTCTACTCCTCCACTACCAACTTCATCTTTTCATAATCCACAAGCTTTTCTAGCTGCACCATCTACCATTTCTGATCCAGTATGGTATCTAGATACAAGAGCCTCACATCATGTGACTCCACATCAATCAAACATGCTATCTTGCTCTGAATACTCTGGTTCTGAGCAGGTTCAAGTTGGTAATGGTTCAGGTATTCTATCTCTCATATTGGTAGTTCTTTTTTGTATTCTTTAGATTTTAAATGCTGATTTTCATTACAACAGTTAATTCACACACCTAACATTACTAAGAACCTAATTAGTGTATTTAAGTTTGCTCAAGATAATTTTGTTTACTTTGAATTTCATGCAACCTACTGTGTTGTTCGTTGTCAATTCACCCAAAAAGTTCTACTATAAGATTTTAGAAGAGGAGGCCTTTATCAGTTTGTGAATGTGACTATGCCTCAAACTACATCAGTTTTTAATCCTTCTCGTATCTTTACTATTTCTTGTTCTATTTTGTGTGTGTCACAAACGTTTAGGACATTTAGCCACTAAAACAGTTCAATTAGTTCTCAATCAATGTAATATAGCTCATAATATTCTTAATTCTGATTTAGTTTCTAAGACTTGTAATAATTGTGTTGAAGCAAAAATATATGAACTTCCTTTTTCAGATTCTACTACATCTTATACTTCTCCTTTACAATTAGTTTATAGCGATGTATGGAGTCTTGCTCCTATTGTGTCTCATCTTAGTTATCGATATTATGTTATTTTTATAGATGCTTTTAGTAGATTCACTTGTACTTATTTGCTTGTTAACAAGTCATGAGTTTTACATGCCTTTAAACAATACAAAAATCTAATGAAAAATCTTACTAATTGCAAAATTAAGGAGTTTCAATCTGACAATGGTGGTGAATATAAATCTCTTGCTTTTGCTAATTTTATGTCCTTATGTTCCTGAACAGAATGATTGTGCAGAGAGGAAGCATAGACACCTCATTGAAGTGAGTTTGTCTATGTTATCTACTGCTTTTATACCTTTAATTTATTAGGATGAAGCTGTTATTACGTCCACTTATTTAATCAATCGTTTATCTACTGTTATTTTAGCTAACAAATCACCACATGAAGTCTTATTTAATCGTAAACCAGATTATAGTTTTCTAAAAATTTTTTGCTATTCTTGCTATCCATTCTGGAGACCTTACACTAATAACAAACTTAAATCTAGATCTAAAAAATGCTTGTTTTTAAGTTATGCTACAAATTACAAGGGTTATAAATGTCTTGACTCCACTGGTAGAAGTTATATATCTCAACATGTATACTTTAATGAGTCTGAATTTTCCTATCTTGAATTATTTTATCAATCTTCTTCTCCGAATTCTTCACAGGGTCCTCTCAATACTGATCAGGTAATAAGTTCTAATTTTCCTACTTTAGTGTCATATAATAAACTTTACACTACTCTTAATACTATTTTTATCAGTACAAATTCTTTTATGCCATGTAACACTAGCACTATCACTAATATTAATGATTGTCCTTTTCGTACTACTAGAAATAATGATATAGTTACTACTAATAATAATTTAAAATCATCCTGACGCTCAAACTCACCAAGATACTTTTAATACTAGAAATGATGATATAGTTACTATTAATACTGATTCTATAATACCCATATCAGATATCCACATAGAGCCTTTTTCTGTTGAGAGACAAGATGATTCTCTATCTGAGTCACAATAATCTAAACCTTCTCTAAATGTATATCTTATGGCAACCAGGTCTAAAACTAGTTCTTCTAGACCAAAAACTTTACTGTTACGGTTAATACTATCACCAATAGTCTAGATTATATCCCTAAAACACCAACTATTGCTCTTGGTATTCTATATTGACATAGAGCTATAATTAAAGAGTATGATGCTCTTCTAAGAACTAAAACCTGAGATTTAGTCCTTATACCTCAAAATGTCAAAATTATTGGGTGTAAATGGGTGTACACAATCAAGAATCTATCTGATAGATCAATTTAAAAATACAAAGATAGGTTAATTGCACAAGAATTTCATCAACAAGAGAGCTTTGATTTTGAGCAAGTTTTTAATCCCGTTATAAGGCCAACTACCATTAGATTAGTTTTAAGTATAGCATTATCTAGAAATTGGATCATTTGGCAATTTGATTTTAATAATATTTTTTTGAATGGTGATTTACAACACACTATTTACATGTCTCAACCAATTGGAATTGAACAAAAAAGTGATACTCATGTTTGTGAATTGAACAAGTCTCTTTATGACTTAAAACAAGCCCCAAAAGAATGATTTTTAAAACTTAGTAAGACTTTGAATCTATTTGGCTTTAAAAGTGCTAATTATGACACATTTTTCTTTATTAAAAGGACTTTAGATTCATTAATCTACATCTTATGTTATGTTGATGATATAATTATAACAGGAAATAATTCTAATAAAATAACCTCTATGATTCAACAACTTGATCAAATATTTTTATTGAAGGATTTGAGACCATTAAGTTATTTTTTGGGCATTGAAGTTCAAAACACCAAAGATAGTATATTGCATCTGTCACAAACTAAATACATAACAGATTTGTTGTCTAAAGTTGGCATGAAAGAGGCATCTCCAATGCCAACACCAATGATTTCTTCTCTACGGCTCTTGTCTTCAGGAGTTGAAGCTTTTGAAGATCCTAAACTATTTCGGACAATGGTGGATTCTTTGCAATATCTAACCATCACCCGTTTAGATCTTTCTTTTGCAGTCAACAAATTAAGTCAGTTTATGCATGCACCCCTTTTTTCTCATTGGAAAGCAGCAAAGAGGATATTAAGATACTTGCAAGGGACAAAAAAGTTTGGATTGACATTTCACAGATGCAATGATACAAGACTCTATGCTTTTTCAGATTCAGATTGGGCTGCTGATATTGATGATCGAAGGTCAGTAGTATTTGAATTTTGTGTGTATTTTGGCACTAATTTAGTGTCTTGGTCTTGTAGGAAGCAATCTACTATTAGCAGGAGTTCTACAGAGGCAGAATTCAAAAGTTTGGCATCCTGTGAAGTTAAGTTAGTCTGACTTAAAAATCTTCTTCAAGAGTTAGATGTTTTCCTTTCAACTACTCCCACTATTTACTACGATAATCTTAGCACAGTTTTGCTTATGCACAACCCAATCTTGCATGATAAGATCAAGCATTTTCAGCTTGAAGTCCAGCTGATTCGAGGCAAATTGAGAGACAACTCCCTACATATTGTGCATATCCTAGGGATTGAATAAATTGTAGACATTCTCACCAAGCCATTATCAGCTGCTGCCTTTGAGAGATTACGGGTCAAACTGCGAGTAACTCTTCGACCATACTCCATTTTGAGGGGGTGTGAATGATAACAAAAATAAAAATTGTAAATCTTTATTAGAAACAGAGTGTTAGTTTGGTTAATTAGTGATTTGGTATTAACTCTCTCTCTTGTGCTAGTATATATATCAGTAGTTGACCCTTTTAAAAGTAGATAGCATTGTATTCATTTCATATATCGCTAGATATTTACAAATCAAAAAATTTCTTTTCTACTTCGTTTTGCTTTCCTTTCTTTTCTCCATTTTTGATTTCTTGTGAAACTAGTTAGTGTTCCAAAACTTCTTTATCAATGACTCCAGTCTCTGTAGTACTTAACTCAACTTTTTGTCAATTAGAACTCTCTATTGGTTAATTCTTGTCAGATAATTCTTTTTGGTCGACTAATTTTCAAGAGCTGGCTCGATGAAATTTTGTTTAATAGAAAAGATATAGACAGAAATAATATGTCTAGAAATACTGAATTAATATATTTTGTGTTATTTTGATAAAAAAGATATGAAGACACTAATAAAAAACACAATCTATTTTTTATTTTTTTCATTATTTTTGTTAAATTTTTATAATTATATATTTTTTATTATTATACTTTTCGTTTCAAATTTTTTAAATGAAAAAAATGAGAATAAATTAGATTTTCATAATTTATTCTAATTTATCACCAAACAAAATATAAAAATATAAAATTTTATATTTTTGTTCTTTATATCTTATTTTCAACATTTTATTTTATTTTATTCTCATAAACAAACGCAGTTTTACTAATCAAAATCCCCCATTAGTTATTAAAACCCTTTGCAAGTAATTCTTTGCGATTGATCGACTCTTAACGAAAGCACCAACTTCATGAACTATAAGACTTTGGAAGAACTATCATTATAAATGTTAGCTCCGATGGTGAAAAAATCTAAAAGTTTACAAAGCTATTTTTTAAATGTTAGTTTTCTGAAATAAAGCTCTTTTTCAAATATTAATCCCATAAAATTTATATAATTATCTCGCTCTTATTTATTAATATAAATTAAATTGCGGAGTTTAAAGTGGTGTATGCACATTTTTTTGTCATTGTGTATCTTATAATAAAGAAAAAAGTAAATTATATTTTTTTATCTTTATTTAAAAAATTTTAGCCTAAAAATTTTTAATTTATATTAAATATATTTTTAACAACTAAATTTTTAAAAAATTTATGAATAATCTAACAATAATATATGACAATTATNTAAATATAAAACAAACTTATAAATATAAATATATTACTTTAAAAAATATCCATTAAATTTTGTTTTGTTTTGGTGACGTCGCAGATAAACTTAGTTTTGTTTACTTTACCAAATTGTTTAACAGTAAAATAGCTTCAAGATTCAAGAGATTGGATTTGGAAGAATTTTTCATTCTTATTATATATTCCCACTTTAATGTTATAGCCTATAACTATGATTATTATTGGTCCTTCTTTTTGAATACAAAAGTAGAGGCCGCATCATAGTGCTAAAAAATAATAAATGATAAATAATATGATGTTTGACATGATAATGGTTAGAATATATATTATCTATCCTTTATTTCCTTTAATAGTTTAAATTTGTATAATAAATTATTTATATCGTGATAACTGATATCAAATTAAAGTCTATATCCCATAATTAATAATTACCAATGAGCTACTATAAACCAAATTAGATTGGTCTAGTAGGTAGTTTACTAATTTACTTAAATAAGTGTTTAAAGTTTGAATTCTATTTTGTACATGCAGTAATTTATTGGCTAACAATAAATCCTTAAATGAAGTTCTAATCTACGATGAATTAATCTTTAGCCAACCAGACTAAAGGATATCCTTAGAAACCAAAAAAACTAATGAATTACTATAAAATATTTTACTCTTCCAGATTTTATAATCATGAATATCCAATTTTGGATGTTTGTTAAATTTTACATAGTTTTTTCCCTCAAAATTAACATGGCTCAACATTAAACTTTAAATATCTACCTAATTCTTCTATGTTATGGACTATTTTTCTCGATAAAGGAACACAAGTTGAACCCTAATCTCTATAGATTTTGATAACATTGAGTGGGTTTAGCTCATTCTAGTTTAGAAATTAGTTCCAAAAGAAAAAATTATAAAAACTTATTATCTGGAGTTATTATCTGTAGACAACATAAGATATTAAGAGCAAATTTAAATAAATAACTAAATTAAATTCTTAAAAAAACTTAAAATATAAAAATTTATATTAAAAATAATAAAAATGAAAAACAATATGCAATAAAGATTATCTAAATTACTAAATAACATGTTTTCCATATATATACCAAATTATGCGAAACTTGCACATGAAAAAGATTCTAATATATATTTTTTTTTGGTGTCTTAACTAAGACTCAATATACAATAACTATCTATTACCAATAAAATAAAATAAAATAAAATTCTATTATGTACACAGGTGTAGGGGCAATAGAATGCTTCTTTTGGGCTTCACAAAGTGCAAAACTTTTTGGGTTTGATGAGTCAATTCCTATATATAGAAGCCCATCAATGCCTTGTTTGGATTGAGAAAAACACTTTTTTTGTGGCAAAATGAATAAAAGAAGTTGATCACATGCATCAATTACCATTAACTCATCAGTGATCACAATCTTCCTTTTTGTGTGTGCATGCTGAAGAAGATCATGTGATTTTCATGTTGCACCAAAAGGTAAGTCTTGAATGCAACGGATTGAATTTGGCACATCATACACTAAAATAATCAAACTGTATATATTTGAATATTTCAAAAGTAATTGATCTTAATATATAATGTACCAAATTCAACCTGATATATTGTTGCATTTCCCTTCAAATTATTCAGAATCAAGGAGTTCTTCTTGGAAGACTTTTCTGAAGAATGGAAATCTAGTTTTCTTCACGCCCTTAAAGCAGTTGAGATTTCCATTTAAAAGTTGAACAACCTACCACCACAAAAAAAAAAAAGAAAAAAAATACAGTTTGAAATGTGTACATAAATGAAAAGAAGACGATCAATAAATCGCAAATTATTTTTTATATTGGGATAGAATGATGGTTTTTAATGTCATGGACGAAGGTAAGAAAGTTAATCTTAAATGTAAATTTAAAGTGTAGAAATTAAACTATTCAATTTTTGAGAAACAAAAATTAGACCTTTTGACTTTTAGAAATAAAAATTGGACCATCCAATTTATAAACTAAAAATAAAAATCACTAAAAAAACGGACCCTTCAATTTATATTAAAATATTTTTAAAAATTCTATTATAAAATAATTGGACCAACCAATTACACATTGTCAACATAATTAGATTGCACACAATCCTCGTTTATTATAAACAAATTTAGCCTCAAGAAACATCATTCTTTTCAACTTCTTAAAAGACCTAGCATGTGTTTTTTAATATTCTTATTATTTTTATTAATTATGTATATGTATGAAAAATAAAATTTCAATTAAATGATAACTTCCAACTGAAGGAAAAAAAATAAAACAAATAATAAAAGCTGTGTTTGAATACTCAAATACTAGTTCTATTTCTGCTTCTCCTTCTTTAAGAAAAAAATACTAATGGCACACAAATTTATACGGTTACAAAAATAAAAAGATAAAAGTATTAGTTGGTTTGTATTTTTTATTTTTTAATAAAATTTTAATAAATAAAAAATATTAAAAATAAAAATAAAAAATAAAAAAACACAAACAAAAGGTGCATGCCTGTCTGATAGAGGGGCGGCGAATTGAAGATTGTTGAATGCACAAAGAAGCTGCCAATAACATGAGATTCAACTCCCTTGTGTCAAATTCTTCATCTAGTGATGGATCAATCAACTCCTTAATTTCATTCTTTCTCAGCAATGGTTTTGCCTGAGAACATAAATTAACTTTAATTTTATCAAAATCATGTGAAGTAAAAGTTGTTTGGAAATGAATTAAAATGGATACTATACCCACAAAACAAGGCTTTGTTGTGAATAATCAAGTGCACGCCTTCCACTGACCAATTCTAATAGAAGCACACCAAAAGCAAATACATCTGTTTTCTCATCAACAATTCCATGAAGCAAGTACTCAGGTGCAAGGTACCTGTGGGAATCATAAATCAAAACCCTAGTTAATAGAAACACACTATAAGTTGTAACACCGGATTAGTATTTGGCCAGTAAATTATTTTCATGTGAAATTGATAGTTGAGAGTCATTAGATAATAATTTAGTCAAACATGTTAAATTATATAACGATTCTTAACTAATAATTTTATATAAAGACAACTACATTTGAATTTTTACTATTTAATTGTTATTCTGAGACAGATATTGAAAATAGAAACTACGGCTGCACACAGATCGAATATAGTCTATAATTCTATCTTATCCATATTGCACTCATCGAATCGGCTATGATATCCACATTTTTTCATGTTGGATCTGATCCGATCTGATCTGCTTAATTAAAAAAACCGTTTTAAGGTCTTGTTTGGCTGTTAAAAAAAAGTTCAAAAAATTTATTTTTTCACCTATTTAAGCCTATTTATTCTTAAAATATTATGCATAAAAGTTCTCTTAGATAACAAAAAAAAAACACAAGATCTAAATTTAATTATTCTAAGTTAAAGCACAACATAAAAAATTAAAAATAAGATATCATAAAATTCATAAAACAACACACTAACATTCATATCACATTAGGCATTACTTTTTTAAATTATACTATTTATATGAGATGTGCAGATACGCGGATTGGGTCCACAAATATCACTGCCAAATCCACAATCCAATCATATCACAGTGCAGATTGGATCTGATCCGATCCGATGACTTTGCGGATCAGATAATATCACAAAATTTAGATCGGATACAGATAATTGCTACTATGGATATACATGGATATTACCCCATTCATGTACCGTCCTAATAAAAACATGTTTAAAAAAAAAAGATAAATATATTTTGAATTTAAAAAGACGGAAAAAAATGTTTGAGATATTTGTTAAGTTAATGTATATGCATCCGAAAAAATAAAGAATATGGTTAATAAATAAAAATTGGGTGACAAGATTTATTTATGAAAGTATTTGGTGTGTAAAATTAACAAAGAACTTGTATATGAAAATATTTTCACTCTATTCTCTTACTCCAATCAAAACATAATAAAAATGAAATGAAAAAAAAAATCATTTAAAGGTCACATACCCAAAAGTTCCTTCAAATTTTGAAACAGTGTGGTGAGTCCAATTCTCCGGTAGCCATTTTGCTAGCCCAAAATCACATATCTGCACAGAAATTTAATTAAAGTTTATATAGTACTTATTTAATTACTAAAACATTAATATAAAAATAAATAATTAAACTTTAGTGCTTTAAATATTAAGAAGTACGCATGAGCTAATTAATGTGAAACAAAAAAACAAAGAGGCTTCAGTTTCATTTTTCATTTTCATCCATAAATAAACAAAGAATCTTCCAACAAAATTGTCCTTTTGTCTTTTGGGGTGAATACAAAATGCAATAAAAACATTACTAAAAAGGTGTTTGCGGTGATCAATGGCAAGAATCAAAATTGTATAAGTAGAATAAATTTGTAGTGAAAAATGATACCTGAGGCTCATAGTCCTCAGTGAGCAATATATTTGCAGCTTTTATATCTCTATGAATTATTCTTCTTTGACAACCCTCATGAAGATATAATATACCCTTTGCTGTTCCTACTGCAATTTTTTGCCTGATGCACCATGCTAATTTCTCCTTGGAACCTGATGAAGGAGCAAATAATTCAATCTTATATATATAAAAATCTCAATAATAATGTTATATTATATTGATTTCTTTGAATTTATAAAATATATTAACTCAACATTGCTCAATTCCTCCTATTTTACACTAACCTTTTTCAATGTTATATTTATAAGGGTTAGTGATAGAGGAAAGCTGATAGTAAGAGAAAAAAATATTTATATTATATTAATTTATATCTTTATATTTATATCCTATTTTTTGAAATCAAATACTATATAATGTAATATCATGTAACTTTTAAAAGAAATAGTGAATAATTTTACTAAACAAATGGTGTATATAATATTACCCGAACACTACTATATGACCAACAAAAAATTATTGTTTTAGCCTAAACTTTCAACTCCAAATATAAATATTAAATTCTTATGCACTATATCCAACTCAAAACCTTAAAATAATAAATTAATGGGCCTCTTATCTTGTAAACTCCTCACTCTTTTTTACTTTTTTTTAATGTGAGACTAATTTCATACACTATTTCTCGCACTTGCAACATTAACACTAACTAATTTTCTTAATTATTCTTCTAATTTTTTAAATAAAAAATTGAATTTTTAAGAGTATGAATGAGGATTTCAATTGTTACTATTGGGTCAATAATAAGATAAAGCAAGAAAACAAAATGATAGCATAACATCAATGATTACCATAAAGCAGTGAAGCTAAGCTCCCTTTCTCAGACAATTCAAGAACAAGGTGCATTCCACCATCCACACCATAACCAACAAGCTTAGCAGTGTTGGGGTGATTCACATGTGCCATAACTCCAAGTTCTGATAAAAAGTCACCTATGATCTCATCAGCAGTTCCTCTTGTTAGCCTCTTAATTGCTACAAGCTGATTATTTGGTAAACACCCTTTGTAAACCTCAGCATAACCACCTTTTCCAATCAAGTTTTCTGCACCAAAAACAATAAAGAAAATTCAAATTAAAACCATTGCCATAAATTCATAATACATGGTAATTGAGATAACCTAGTAACATATAGTATGATATGATACTTTTATATAAAAAAGTAAGATATGTATAATAATAATATATTCAAAATAACTACTAAGAACAACTTCAACGATTGAGTTGTATCTGTGTGATTTCAAAGTCAAAGATTCAAGCAACGGAATTAGTCCGATGTAATTATCAGGTTAGATTGTATACGACACTATGTTAATGCAAAATGCTTGTACATTCGACTACCCATTTTAATATACTTTAAACCAAGAAAACTACATAATGTTCCTTGAGTGAAAGATCAAAATGGTTGAAGGAACAAAAAATTAGGGATTACCTTGGCTGAAATGATTGGTTGCTAGTTGAATATCATGGTGAGAGAAGATCTTCCAAGGTGACCTACAAGGTGAAGGGCTTGCAACATCTAAGAGGCAACTTGGCCATAGAGATTCTCTCATGCTACTACTCATTCTTCTTGATATGTTCAAAGGGTGCAACAATGTGTTGTTCTTGGATGATGATTTTCCCTTCAAAATTTGAACAAATGAATGCCACCTTGAACAACTTGGCCTTGAAATTTCTTGAGACTCAGAATCCAAACCACTATGATCATGATCTTTTGAACAACTTGTTTCTGATGAATCTGAGGACCTGAAATAGTCCTCAAGAACTGTAACTGGTGAATCCACTTTTTCCTTCATTTTTTTTCTTTTTTGGGAGACCCTCCAAAACACAGAAAAATTTAGAAAATGAAATATATTTATATATTAAAAACCAACCAAGAAAATGACAATTTTCATGGTGAAAATTAAAATATATATAAAATAGATATTTTTGTGGTACCAAATTCTTTTTCCCTCTTAGGTACAAGGTATAGAGAAATCTGATAAATTAAGAGCCACCCATAAACAAAAGATTAAGAGTTTATATGAAAAAATATGTAATAATAAGAGCTGAGGGGACTACTAATAAAAGTGGATGCAAATAATTAAATTGAAGACATTGGAAGAAGGAACCTTTTGGTATCTTAGAGAGAAAAGATTGGAATATCTAAGGATTTTTTCATAAGAAACAAAAATTTTCAAAGAGAAGAAATTTTCCTCTGAGTGATGAAGGAATCAAAGAATCCCAAATGGATAAGCCAAAGCAACAGGAAAAAAAAAATTTAATCTAATGACACACCAAAGAAGAAGAAGAAGAGAGTCCCCTGCATCTCAAAAACATATAAGAAAAACACATCATCATCTCTCAATAAATGCAAGGAAACTTAGAAGATAGAAAACGTTAGTGAAAGTTTTAAATAAAACTATTAATATGATTTTATTAAATTGTATGATGAAAACATGGAACAGAAAAAAAAAAAAAAAAACAGAACAGAAACAGAGGAAACAGAGGAGGAGACAGAGGAAAGAGACATATCAGAAAGGTTTTTTTAATTTACTTAGCATCTCCGCTTCAGCAAACTACTATCATCATTGCACCTTTTTCTTTCGTTTACTTTGTCACAAAATGTTTTTTTCCCTCTTTTTTTATCCCAATATTTTGCGGATTATAGAAGGAACAATTTAGTAGTAATTATATTAAAATATTAAATAAAAATATTATATTGTATATGTTAGAGTGTTATCTTGGTTACGTTGGTGGGTTTCTATTATTATTATTATTATTATTATTATTATTATTATTATTATTATTATTTTTAATGCTAGAGATCATGTTACATATCTTTAAAGTACATAGAATTATTTTTTATTTTATTTTAAA
>NC_029773.3:89262953-89270666 GCF_000817695.3 Arachis duranensis | reverse complement strand
GAACAAATTTATTTTATTTGACCAAATATTGAATTAGGTTAAAAGAATTGATTAATCTTATAATAAACACAAATTATTAAAAATTGATTAATAAAACAAAAAAAAATTATTTAGAAAAAGACACTAAAGGATAAGAATATTAATTAATTAATTATGTAATTTGGAGTTTTGCATATTGTTAAATTAAATGTCAATTTATGGTTGGCATGGAAGCATGGTAGCTTCCATGGTCAGAGAGCCACAGACGCCAACCTGTGGCTGTGGTCACTTTTTCAATACGCCACGTGGAAAATGGGGTTTAGAAAAAGTTTATTATTTTAATTTAAATTTATTAATTTTTTATATTCATTCTATTTCGTACGTAATATAATTTATTTGATAATAAAAAAATAAAGAGAGATATATATTTTATTTGACAAAAATAGTAATTTAAAAATGCTAGGTATGTATAAAAAAATTAAATTATTATATATATTATTTAATATATATTATACGAATAATTAATTTAGTTATTATTTTTTATGTGCATAGTTGATAATAATGTCTGATTATTTTATTTATGCTTAACAATATTATCAAAAGAGAGAATATATTTTATCATAGGTTTAATTACTTTGTTGGTTTTTATAGTGTCGCGAAATTTTTAATTAGGTTTTTATATTTTTTTTTCTTTTAATTAGTTTCTGCACTAATTTTTTTTAATTAAGTCCCTCTTAGTAATAATTAACTTAATTTTATAAGGACTTAACTAAAAAAAATTGATATAAGGACCCAAATAAAAGAAAAGAAAAGTGTAGAAACTCAATTAAAAAATTTTTTAATACAAAGACTCAATTTAAAAAAAAAGAAAAATACAATACCTAATTAAAAATTGTGTGAAATTATAGAAACTAAGAGAATAATTAATTTTTATTATATATATTATGTGCATAGTTGATAATAATGTCTGGTTATTTTATATATGATTTCATTGGTCAATTTGTGACATGGAGTCTTGAAATAAAGTCCATTACAATCTTATCTGATTAGATAAGCAAACATGAAAGTGGTAATTATAAATTGCAACTATGTTGACCTTTTTAATATTTGATAAGCTTAAGATTAAGATTATGTATGCAAACATATCAATTTTTAACCTAACTTTATTTGAATGGTATTTCCATGGCGCCCTTTTTCAATTATTGCCATGCATAGATTAGTATGAAGTAGCTATCACCTGAATTTGAAATGCAAGTTGCAACTAACCACCATATAGACCAAGGTAACTGTCTCCAACATCTTAGTACACTAAAATGACACAAGGTTTTTTAAATTTTGGAAACTAAAATAATTTTGAATTGATTTTTTTTAACAACCATAATTAATTAGAAGCTTAATTATTTTACGGTTTTTATAGTTGTATCAAATTTTTAATTAGATATTTATAGTTAAAAATTACTAAATAAAATTTTGTAATTAGATCTTATTAGTTGTTATTTTTTAAAAAAAGTAATAATTTTAAAATATTTATTTTTAGAATATTCAATAATTTAGTCTACATTACACAAAAATAAATATTCTAAATAAATTGTATTTTTTAATAGACTAGTTAAAAAATACAACATTAATTTTTTATCTAATATGAAAATTTAATTAATAATTTTAAATTATAAAGACTTGATTAAAATCTTGATATAAAAGGTTACAGAATAACGAAGTCTAATAAGTAGCTCTAAATTAAAGGAACACAAGCAAAATATATAAGAAGTGGAGTTAGATATTAAAGAAAAATAGGTTACCTAAAAGAATATATACATAATATTTAGGGCAATTTACCAAATTAAAATGATTGGATGAAAGCTTTACCAAATTACAACATTTGGAATTTGGTTACCATTTTACGTTGAATCAATTTATATAGAAACCGTGGGAGCCAACCACGGATTCCAAATGCACATAAACCGTGGGAGGTAGGGAGGTTTTATGATCAAATCTTGTTGGCTGTAAACCGTGGTAGGCAGCCACGGTTTACGTGAAGAGAATGTGAAGCATAAACCGTGGTAGGCAGCCACGGTTTATGAGTAAATAATTTCGAACATAAACCCCTAGAGGCAGCCACGGTTTATGAGTGAGTAGTATAAATAGCAAAGCCGTGGCTGGTGAGGGCGGATCATTTGTGAGTTTTGTGAGTGAGGGAAAGGTTGGTGGGTGAGAGAGGAAAAAAAAATTTTTTTGTTAAGTTGTTGGTTTGAGAAGTTGAACCGGTTTAGTGGAGAACCAATGGAAGAAGAAGACCGGATGTACCGGTTAAACCGCGTTGCGCATGTGGCTGGATTTATCGACCAAGAGGTTGGTTAAACCGGCTTTTTGTTATTATTTTTTGTTTAATGTTCTTATCATTAATGGTAAATGTTAAATTAATATTTTAACAGTTATAATAGAATTTTTTGCTGTTATCATGATAGTGAGTATTTTATATTTATTGAATTTGTAATTTATATTGTTGGCAGAAATAATTTTTTAGGTTTACGTGTTAGTAATATTGTTAGTGTTATTTTCTCTATTGTTGTTATGCTTAGGGTTTTTTATTGATATTACTGTAAAATGTTGCTGTTGTTGTCTGTTGAGAGTTCGCTATCTTTCTTTTTACAGCCTGCTAGGGTTATTAGTGGTGTGAGAAGACAACAGAATATGCCTTTACACGAGCGTATCATACCGTATCTAGAGACGGCGGGCTTATATCACTTGGCTAGGCTGAACAGTCAGTGGTTCTGGGTTGATGAGCCTCTACTTAGCGCATTCATTGAGAGGTGGCGTCCTGAGACCCACACATTTCACATGCCCTTTGGGGAGTGTACGGTCACCTTGGAGGACGTGGCCTATCAGCTGGGTTTACCGATTGATGGTGAGCCTGTGAGTGGGTGCCTTAGTGAGTTTGAGAATTTCATGGAAAATGGAAGACCGGCATGGGTGTGGTTCCGTGAGCTGTTTGGGGAGTTACCTC
The DNA here is from genome assembly GCF_000817695.3 of Arachis duranensis. Classification (NCBI taxonomy): domain Eukaryota; kingdom Viridiplantae; phylum Streptophyta; class Magnoliopsida; order Fabales; family Fabaceae; genus Arachis; species Arachis duranensis. The sequence goes on along the minus strand of NC_029773.3, from coordinate 89,267,683 downwards.
CGCAGAATAAAGTGAAGCAGATGACAGTGTGCTACACATGGTTCCATGAGCGGTTTCGGGTTTTGCCGGCAGATGCTACTGAGGACATCGTGCGTATATACGCGAGGGCCTATATTATGATGCTGTTGTCATCTCAGCTGTTTGCGGACAAGAACGCCAACCGTGTCCACCTTCGCTGGTTGCCTTATGTGGCATCGTTGGATGACTTGGGTAGATATAGCTGGGGCTCGGCCGCGCTGGCGTGGTTGTACAGATGTCTTTGTCGTGGAACAAACAAAAATGTTGTCAACTTGGCTGGGCCACTTCAGCTTCTACAGTCTTGGATCTTCTGGAGATTTCCTTGTCTGAGGCCAAGTGATTTCAACAGATTCGGGTTTCCACTTGCATCCAGGTAAAGAAATATGATGCTAGAGTTTGAAATTGTTCATTTACATGTCCCATTAGATGTTATGACATTCTTTTAATTGAACTTGTAGGTGGGCTCAGTATCTACCGAGGAACGATGCAGTAGATCAGAGAGTGGTGGCTGCACGCCTTTCTTTGGATAGATTGCGTGTGCATGATGTGAGTAATTTACTTGTAGTTCATTCAGTTATGTTTTGCCTGTTATAGAATTTGTTTAACGTAAAGTTTCATTACGTGATGTAGATCGTGTGGGAGCCCTATTCCACTCCGGATGTCGCAGCTATTGTTCATCCAGAGATACTACTAGACCAGCACCGCAGGCTATGGACGGCAGTTACCAGTCTCATTTATTTTGCTGCGATTGAGTGGCACCAGGTGGATAGGGTTATGCCTCATTTCGGCGGGGTTCAGCATCTCCCTCGTTTGGCTCTTAACATAGACTGGCTTCATGCGAAGGACGGCAGGGGTGGAGATAGGTGGTTCCCCTCATATTATCGGGAGTGGCATGAGCATTGGCAGGATCGGCATGCCTCAGTTTTACCCGTTGACCGAGTTGCTGATCCTGGGCCATCAGCTGAGTACCTGGACTGGTGGTGTCGTGTGGCGCACCGATTTCTATCCCCAGAGGTTGCATTTCAAGATCCCAGGCCTATTGTGTTGACTGAGGAGGCTCGTCATAGAGGGTCATCGCAGGCACCTCCTATGGTGCAGGTTGTCGACAGACCGGACAACCGCCGCGTGGACAGGCGTAGGCGTATCGGCACACGTACTACGGATCGAGAGTGGCGATGGCTGGCCGACCAGTTAGATGAGGATCAGGCTGTTGGTGGTCATGGAGGTGATATTGATCATCGTGTTCCGAGACGTAGGGCCAGACGACATGGTCAGCGGGATGGTGGTGGACGGGCCCGTGGTAGAGGACCATCTGGAGAGTATCACAGTGGTCAGGATGCTGTTGGTGAGGACATTGGTGGTGTGGGCACAGGGATGGATCAGGGTACGTACGAGGTGGGGGGTTCTTCTCAGATGTTTGAGGTGGGGGGTTCTTCTCAGATGTTCGCCGACTTTACTACGGCGGCCGTCGGTATGGACATTGATGATCCTGTGAGTCAGTCAGAGTTCTTCAGAGATATAGCAGACATCTTGGGAGACGATGACGGCACTCATTATAGGCCACAGATGGATGAGGGACATTCACAGTTTGCCGAGCACCAGCCACATGTTCAGGATGTACAGCCAGGTTTGCCGGTTGACCTGAACGAGCCTGCGCCTTCACCATTGGACCCATGGTTCGCGTTGGGAGGTACCCCAGCTTCGGCTTTCAGCGTAGTTCCTCCACAGGCACAGGTGCCACTGGTGGATGAGAGACCACGGAGGGCTCGTCGTGCTCCTTTATGTGGCACTGGAGGTCACCTTATTGGTCAGTTGCAGGATGACGACAGTGACACGATCGAGGACTCTGATTAGTTAGCTATGTATTTCCCATTTGTCTATGTCCTTTCTTTCATTATGTACTTGGATTAATGTTTAAACATTTGTTATGCTTTCTTACAGACGGTGAAAGTACACTGTTGACTCATCAATCTGGTCCCCAACTATAACAGGAGACGTCTGCAACACAGTAACTGTCCCGGGCATCGTCAACTCCACGCCTAGCATCCAACGTGGCAATTCGGCATAAGACTCTTCCCAGTCTCCATATATTTGTGCAACTGCCTTCTGTTTTGCTTTCCAAACCTTCCGGTAACTGGGCTTGAAGCCGTAATCAGCTTCAGTCGCTTGTTGCAAGACGTTGATCGGTACTGCAGCATCCGCACTAACCAACGGAAAAATTCTCGCACAGATAACGTGGTAATCAAGCTGACGGTGATCACTGGAAACAGATGTTGCTAAGCAAGTGTGCGGACCGTTGTACCTCCTAACCTCCCAAGTTCCCTTCCGTGCACGGAGCGAAATCTGAATCATCCAACTACAACTTTTGCCGAAATCCTTGCACCTTCCATGATACTTCAAATGGTCCGATTCCATCACTCGGTACTCAACACCTCGACGGATGCTGTAGTCCTTCACACTAAGAACAGCTTCTTCTTTACTCTGGAAGGATTGCCCAATCTGAAATTCGGTTGACGAACCACCTACTGTAGCAACTCCGGCCGTATGTTCACCCAGAGCCTCCAAGTTTAACGTCGAGAAGTGTGGAGGGTAATGCTGTGTGCCGGAACTTGAAGGACCTTCTTGTGCTTGTGGATTGGCACCGGTGTCATCGTCGCTGTCCCCAAATATATTTACAGGCTCCTCGTCAGAGTCATCGTCCCGCATTGCATTCTCTACTCGATCAAGTACCCCGAATTCTTGATGTTCATCATCTGTGGCACGACCTGATTCCCCCAGAAATGCCTGTTGCAGGACCCCTTCATTAGGGGAACGTGCAGTTGGAACTGCAACCGCTGGTACCAGATCAGCCGCAAAAGAAGGAGAGGCAACCTGCGGAACAGAAAACCGGTTTGCTGGCGCCGAGCAAGACGCACCGCCAGCGGCAGTCGAGCTATGAACAGGAGCCGATGCCCCAGAACTATCCAGAGTTACCTCCAACTTCGCATACAACTCGTGTATTCTGACCTCAGGAAAACTCCTCACGCAATGAAATAGAACCCTAATATCTTCGTCAGCCCCTAACACGAATGTATCATACATCACACCGCTGGAAACTACAGCAATCGGAATCTTGTAGAAGATCTTCTTCACAACCTTGCTCCCAAAAACTCCAAGCTTCTGCAAGATGGTGCTCTTCAAATTTGACAAACTGTTTGACGAACTAACAAATACACTCAACGGTTCTCTATCAGTGAACTTCACACCATATTTTTTGCTTTTTTTAATTTTTCCAGAGCAATGCACTAACACAAGAACACTCTCTCCCTCACTTGACATTGTGATAATGATCTCCTCAGCAACTACATTCTCACTCGAATATATATAGATTTTCATTATACATAAACCGTGCTAGGTTACAGGATTTTATGATCATTGAATGCCCTTCATAAACCGTGGTTGCCAGCCACGGTTTATGCTTTCTCTTCTTCATAAACCGTGGCTACCACCAGCGGTTTCTGCTTTTCATTAATAAAGTGTAAACCGTGGCTGCCTACCACGGTTTACATTGTGCATTTCCAACTCATAAAACCCTGCTGCCTCCCACGGTTTATGTGCATTTGGAATCCGTGGTTGGCTCCCACGGTTTCTATATAAATTGATTCAACGCAAAATAGTAACCAAATTCCAAATGTTGTAATTTGGTAAAGCTTTCGTCCAATCATTTTATTTTGGAAAATTGCGCTAATATTTAAGATGATATTTTTGTCGGTTCATTCTTTGTTATATTATTATTGGTACCATAAACTAATAATCAATGCATCAGCGTGGCTGCCAAGTAGTGATAACCTAACATGACGTTTAAGAATTTTTATACGTAATTAACATACATTCTCTCACAATTTTATATTATTCCATCTCATTCAAATGAACTCTTCTATTTTTTCTTTTTTGGTATATATATATAGAGTTAAATATTAATTTTTTTTTTGAAATAAAAAATTCAACACAACAAGATGGAGTATCAACGTCTCAACAAAAAAGTACTAAACAGATAAAATAAACTAATTCTTAATTATATTCGACAAAAATCATTAACAACCCAAAAAATCAAATACCACTCTATTCTTTATAATACTTAATTGACCTACTGACTATTCCTGTAATACCTTATTCTTAAATATTAATTAATTCAAAAAAGGAAAAAAAAAGTGGGATCCAGAAGTTCGTTATAATATGTGTGGCCACACCATAATTGTATTCATTATTATTATTTATACATATGTGGATGATATATAATTAATAAACACGTCTTGCTGCTATTGCTACGTGTTTTTATTATCCCTTTCTCATTTATTAATATGCAAACACACGAATTTCCCTTTTGCTTTCTTTTCCCTTTTACAAGCATATATATGGCCGTGCATTATTTTTTTTCTCTTTAATTATTTCTTTATAAATAAATAAAGTTTGCATAAATTCAAACCACCACGCACTATGAGTGAGTCACATGGTAGCAGTAGTAAATTTTCTCTTTTTCTAAAAAAAAAAAGTTTCAACTAGAATCATAATTTTTCAAATTTTTAATAATACAGATTGAATAGCAAAGATTAGACTGTACTCGCATCAACACAAACGGAAATGTTGGAGAAAAAAATTCCATTTTTTTTATTTAATATTTATTAATTTTAATAATAATTAATAAATATTAAATAAAAACTTTTGCAACACAA
>NC_029773.3:89216412-89262333 GCF_000817695.3 Arachis duranensis | reverse complement strand
TTACTATTAAAAAAAATTAGGGGTTCGAGACTGCCACTCGCTCCCTTATGTCCGTCCCTATATATATAATCACTACACACACGAAAACAAAGAAACCAAACCCCTCGTCCAAGGAACTGAACTGCAACACTTGATACGTTATTATTGTTCCTCACCAGCAAAATCAAAATGAAGGGTCCACGTACGTTTCAATAATAATAACAATAATAATAATAATAATAATAATAATAATATGTTGCAATTTGCATTAAAAGTATCTTTATTACTATTATTTTATTATATATAAATTAAATGTATGTTTTGATGAATTATGATTGAGTGGTATTAATTAGTATATATCAATTTTATGATCTTTTTGTGATTGATTAAGGTTTAAGTAGTGTCAACATTGATTAGTTGGTGGCTCTTCATCACCCATCTTACCACAAAAGCTTATTTTAATTTGTAGGATTTAGCTATTTCACCTATTCTATATATTTCTCACACTAATAATACTAAGCTTAGTGTATACATGTCACAACATGTTTTGATATTTTTTCTACCATGAAGGTCCTCTTTCTACCGACATAAAACTAGGCTAGCTCAACGGTTGTTTTGGACTTGCAAATTGATTGAATACCTTCCTATCCTAGAATAATGAGAATAAAAAATAAAAATAAATAAAAATTAACATTTGATTTAAAACCTAGATTCAATATTTTATTGTTCAAACTTATTGAATTAATTGTGACAATAATAATCGAAGAAGGTTGTGCAATTTCTAGTTGAAGAAGCCAACACTAGAGAGGAAGAACTAACAGTAATAGCATTACCAATGACGGATCCAGAAAATTTTGATAATAGAGCGAAATATATATAATATGATAATAATTTTTATAATAAAAATATTAAGTTTACATAAAAATTAGTTACCAATTGTTATAATTATATTTTGTTATTGTAAAATATGATTAGGTTTCAAAATATCTAATTACAAATTAAAATACTAAAATAGTAATTTAAATAATAACATATAATTTAAAATTTAATTTTTTATATTTCATATTTTGAAACCTTGACAATATAATTAAAATGTCTTTTTCTTTTTTGTACATGTCTGTTGATCAATCATTTAAAAACCAACTTTCATATAATTAGCTTTTGATGATATTCATTGTTGAAAAAGTTTATTCAATTAGTGTAGTTATAAAAAACTAAAGCTAATTTTAAAAGAAGAAATACAAATGGATAGATAATATTTTTTCGAGTCGATTTCTAAAAAAGAACACCAATTTTATTTAAATTTAAAAATTGATAATTATAATAGACATTTGATATGAAGTACTCAAATTGACTATCAAGTGTCGAAAGTTAATAAAAAATTATTGTGGGATCAAATTTAATAATTTAGTAAAGACAAATAAATATTATTATTATATGCTACTCAATAAAATTTTAAATTGTAGTGAAAGTGCTTATTCCCATATTCATAAGAGTAGATCCGTCCCTGGGTATCACAAAAAAATGTGATAGATTAGGTTAAAGGATGTAATTGAATCAATTGGGAAAAAAGATTTTTGAGAAATAGAATTATGAGAAAGAAAGATATGTTTTAGAATTTAGCAATTGTGTATAAAGAAAGATATGTGTTTGATTATACGTATAAGTTGTCATATTTTTTTCGATATATTTAGATACTTTTGCTGATTTTGCTGATAGATGCATATGTAAAGTATATAGGTGTTGTTTATAGGAGACAATACTTAAAATTCTAAGTGGGTGATCAAGTTTTTTTTTCGAGTGTCACTTATGAAAAATGTGATGATATTTGGTAAAAAAAGTAAATTTAGTTTTTACTATATTAGTCCTTTTGAGATTTTAGAATGAATAGGTGCAGTAACATATACTACCTGATTTGTTTATGATTCATCCAATATTTCACATGTCTCTGTTACATAAATACCATCATAATCCATTTCATGTACTTACCCTTCAATAAGTGGAATTGAAAGAGAATTTATTATTTGAATAAAAATCTATTACTATAATTGATCCACAAATAAGAAAGTTACGTTTTAAAAAAATAGCCTCTAACAAAATTATCTGAAAAAATTATTAAAAAAAACAATAAAAAAATCTGATAATATAATGCGCCACAAATATTCGTATTTGTTCAAAACTTAAAGTATTTTCGTGTTTGAAGTTTGAGAACCGAATTTTTCAAAGGTGAAAAGACTATAAAGTCTTTAAAGAAAAAAACTGAGCCAAGCCTATAACATTTCCTTCTTTTCTTTTCTTTCCAATGGCGCACACACCCTCTAAAAGTATCATACACACATAGACACTATGCTACCATTCCATCCTTTCTCACCGCTAGAATATGTCTTCCTCCCCTCCCTTGTGCTATTTTCTTCAACAATAAATTTTTATATACTTTTGTTTTAATTATTTCCATTACTCTTCTTCTACTCTAACTCTATTATATCTTATCAATTGTGTTTTTTTATGTTGGTTTTTATTGCAAAATTTTATTAAAATAACCTAAATTTGAGAAAGAAAAAAAATCATCTTTTAATTCAAATATTACTAATTATTAAAACATCAAAATGACTGTTTAACTTAATAATTACTTATATCTTTAATTTTTGTCATGATTATAATTATGGATATTAATAAATCCAAAAAAATTTAGAATTAGGATAAAATAGAATTTAAAAATTTTGGGTATATATATTATATTATATCAATTGATCTTAAAGTTAATTTATTAGAGTTATTATTATTATATTTGTGATATTAGATACTCAACGAAATCACTCTTTTTGTTTGTTGAAATCTGTGGAGTAAAAATTTTTCTTTTGAATTTTAATTTATGATAAATAAATCTTGTATTTATAATAAATTTTAATATTGTATCATTTTTATAATTATAGAAAATAATTTTAAAACCAATTATTTAATTATTTACTAACTTAATTGTTAATATGATGTTTATATTAAATATTTTATAAAAAAATTCACCTGAGACATAATATTTCTGCTAAAATTAATTAAGTTTGTTATTTGAAAAATTAAATTACAAATTTAAATATTATCTTGCATTTACACTTTAAATTTGTATAAAGTTATCATATAGATTATTAGTAGATTGATGATGTCTTTATTGATTTGTTTGACAACTATTAACATGATTATAGTTGTATGTTAAAATATTTTGAAAGGTTCTATGACAAAAACTGTATCTAGCAACAATAAGTACTAGACTTAGTGCACCTTATATAATTATATTTTTAGAATCATATAAAATGAAAAATGGTACCTATCTATTTCATGTTCACAAAACCAGTTGAACATATTTATTTCAGAATTCACACAAAAAAACCTAAATATGATTTCTGTCTATTGATTTGAATTTTTTGGATTAGATAATCTTTCACTTATATTTTTTATATAAAATTAAAAGGTTTAAACGTTTAATATTTATAATTAATTATCAATGTGTTTGAATATATTTCTATCACTATTATTAAAGTGAATTTATTTTAACCAAGAATTATTATTTATAATGGTCTTTTGTGAGACTATAGTCTATAGATACTCTATTTACTACTGAATTGTAAAACTCACTTTGTTGTTCTTTATTTTTTTTTTTCAGATATAGGTCTTGATCCTAACCTTGCTTCATCAATTCCGCTCTAATTTTGTTTGAGTTGGTAAGTCCTTTATAGTTCAAGGGCTTAATGTTTTATATAAATAGTTTGAAAATTTTTTAGACTTGTTAAACTGCTTTATATGATACTGATAAAAATTAATTTTAATGACATGAGTATGCTATTTTGTAAATATTTTAATAGGTAAAACTAATAAATCATATTTTACTGTAGATATTAAAGTCGAATTTTTTATAAATATATTTTAAATATGAAGCTGAGGATGTGTTACCTTTTAATATGATTGAAAATTTTATTTATTTCTATTTTCTGTAATATCAATTTTTGAGGCTTGCTTAGAAAGATTTGTTTAAGCGCCAGTTATGACCGAATCGAGTCGTGACACTTAAATTTTAAGATTAATCTTAAAAAATTATTTTAATATTTTTTAGGTGTTAATAATAAAAGTATTTTAATTGTTTTAATATAAAATTTAAATTTTTATTTTCTACTACAATCAAACAACCTTAATCAATACTATAAAATTATTTTAGCCTTTCAAAATTATTGCTAAATGGCCATTTTGGTCTCTTATAATAAATTATGTGAGTATTTTTTCTTTTTAAAATTAATTTTAAATTTTAATTTCTAATATAATTAAACAAACTTAAATCGAAAATAATATTTTAGTCTTTTAAACTTAATTATAAAATATTATTTTTATCAAAATATTAAAAGTAAAGAGTAAGAAGATATAAATAATGAAATTTAAAAAGTAATTTGACTATTTATAAATAATATAACATTAAATATATACATATTTAAATTAAATAATATTAATTTAAAAAAAAAACTAATTTTATTTTTAATTACGAGGATATAAGAAAAATCACCTCATATAATCATATGTATATTTATATGATTGTTCAATTTGGTCATATATACATAGCTTGTATTTGTTCCGGTCCGGCCCAGCCAGAGCATGTCCCGGCCCGGGCGGTCGACCAACGGACAACCAGAACCGGAAGAACCATCCGACACATCCACCCTTCCAGCATAGCACTTAACAGCTGAGAGAAAAGAAAATTTTTTAGAAGGCGAGTTTGTTCTTGTGGGACCCGTCCTAGATCCAGAGTATATAGGAAAAGACTGCCATCTGTACGAATTTCTACAGATAATACTGTACAGATAGCAGTAAAGTGAGGGATAGTGACTGTACTTTGGGGAGGGGTAGGACCCTCTTCCTATATACTCTGGATTTAGGGCAGGTCGCACAAGAGCAGACCCGCCTTTTAGAAAGTTTCCTTTCCCTCTAGCTGTCAAATACTGTGCCGGAGGAGTGGAGGTGTCGGATAGTTCTCCCAGTTCGAACTATCCGTTGGGTCGGTCGCCCGGGCCAGAACATGCTCTGATTGGGTCGGAACAGAATAGGTCTCAATTTTTTTAAGTGATATTTATAAAATTTGGGTCATAGTTATCAAAATTGATTGAATAATAGATTCAGGAGAAATATAGATTTACTAAATCAATAGTTCAATAAAAAATGTTTAAATCAAAATTAATTAATTCAATATTAAATATATAATTAAATTAATTGATGTAATATTAAAACAGATACATATAATAAGAAAAAATTTGACAAAATTCGACCAATCTAATTACAAGCACGGACCAAAAATCAAATTAGACTAGTCTGGTTTATCTGATCTTAGTCAAATCAATCTAAATTTGATAAGGCAAATTTTGTGGTGCCTATAACTTTGGTATCGAAATTATTAAGTTTGTCTTTTATGGTAAGTTTTAAATATTAAAAAATTATTTTTTTATATTTTTTAATTTAAATATTAACTTTTATCTCTTTTTAGTAAGTTAGACAAGTTTATATAAACACCATAGCATGCATTGTTTGATAATTGTCTTATAATAAAATAATAAAATAATATATATTACTCACTTAATATTTCTCTCAAATGATTAATTACAAACTTATTTATATAAATAACAATTTTCTGATTTCCCATTTCTCTTACCTTCTGTTTTTCAGCATTAATAGTTAAGCTTAAACTCTTAATCATGGAAGCACATACTAAAGAAAATAATAAAAATAAAAGAGACAAAATTTGCTCATATCTATAGTATTATGTATCTTTTTCTAATTCCTCTATCTCTCACTAATGAGACTTTCTTTGCATGCAAAAAATTTAAAATTTCATATGGCAAACTACACTTTGTTTTGCTGCCACAATCTCAAGCAATTACTATATTCGTAGCTTGAATAATTGAATCTATGCAATAACCATAGCTAAGTGCTGATCAAGCCAAAACATTCACAATCTCAATGCTTGAAAGTAACCAAGATTGCTCAGCTTTGCTATCACTTCACCAAAAGCCATGGACCATATACATCCAATAAAATCAGTGTTTCTTTGAACTTTTTCGCAACCAAGCAGTCGGAGGTAGTACTCAAGCAAGCCTCAGTACAGCCAGAGCTAGCAACGCCACAGCTCGAAAGTAAACGAAATCATAAATACTAGAGAAAGTACAGGGAGCCAATGATCTAAGCGTACAATGTGTACAATAAAGGTTTAGAAAATATTAGAGATATGATTATTAGTGTTACATTGTTTTATCAGGTTACGCTTTTGGGATGAGTGGTTTCAGGACATTGTATTAGAATTTCAGATTTGCAAGGTCAAGAGTTTGAACCTTAGTGAACCCAAAATTAGTTTTTTATAACATGAGATGTTTATTATCTCTGGGATCCGGATAGTTATTCTGGATAGTATAAGTGATGTTCATTTTATTCATAAATCAAAGATTTAGCCCATTGTACATTTAGGCCATTGACTCCCTAGCACTACTCTAAATACTATTAATAACATCACATTCATCCCAAATTAAACAATTGTTGTGAGAATTGAATTACAAAGGAATTCTTTAAAAAATTCAACCCAATTCTTTCAGTGTGAAGTTTCCAAATCCACAAAATACAGTTGGAAGTATCATGTCTTCTTAATTCTTAAACCATAAATACATCCAAGGAAAACCTAAGCAAAACATGAATAAAAGATGTTAAAATGGAAATAACTCTAGATGAGCTTTGGCTTCTTTGACACAGGAGAGAGAGGATCCTTTGACTCTATCCAAAGAAATTCCTTAATTTCATCTATAAATGGGTACATGTCTCTCAGTATAAAAGGTCTTTCCAAATAATCTACCATGGAATAGACATTTCTCCTCATTACATTAACAGTTAAGAAATTATGAACCTTTTTATGAGCAGGACTGTTAATGTAATCCATATCAATAGCATCCTCCATGATAGATAAATGAAATATAGAAACACAAATTAATGGACATCTATGATTATGATGCTCCTCTAGAAAGCCAATTAACATGGCACAAACCATGTTGTTATCAAGGTAGACGAAAGTCGGACATGCAGCATAAAATGCAGGTTGGATGCCCTCAAAACAACCCTCGATTGGCTGAACAAATCGAACACCTCTTTTGTTCACAAGCAAGGCATGTAAGGTTGCTTTATACCCATTTTTCCATTCACCAAAATGATCGGATCTTTCAATGTCAGAAGTAGAGAGATGAAGACTATAATCCCCGCGGACTGCAACAAAAACATAAGGACTAGATTTCAATTCAATTATAAGTTTCACTGCTGAAAATATCCTTAATGATCTAACAAAACTCAATTCAATTAAACTGTGTACTTTAACCAACTATCCGAGGCCAAGCAGATAAAAATTTCAATTCAATTCAATTCCGTATCGATTGTAGTATGTTTATGGTGAGAAAAATAACTTTTGATCCACCGTATAAAAAAGATAAATAAATTAGAGAAACAAACAAACGAATTAAGTCATTATGATTGAAATTGCTGACAATGATACCTGGAAGAGGCAGTGTAATGGGACGGTGGTAGCGATGTCTGCCCTGAACAGTAAATCTGAAAGATTCTATGAATGCATCAGCTCCCCCCTGTATAGTCCATGTCCCACCTCCCAAGAATGGATCAAAGGAATAGAAGAGCACGCTTTCCAACTCTCCAACATTGGGTGAAGAAGTTTTGCTGTTTAATTCCATAAATGCATCATCTGTCATATCTCCAACACTGGGTGAAGAAGTTTTGCTCTTTAATTCCATAGATCCATCATTTCTCATATAAATGGTTTGAAAATATATTTTTTCATCATACACAAAATGATTTGTTTCAACTACATCAGGAATACTGAGGCCCAAGTCAGGAGGAGACGGTAGAGGTTGCCAGACACGTGTTTGTGAGGGCAGAACCCAGAAGGAATCCGATGATACTCGAGGCTTCATGGGATCGAACTGGATGAAATAATAATCCCCCTTAATTTTTTCGTAGTCGAACACCATCTTGGCGTAGCACATTGGTGGTTTAGAGATTGAGTCCACCTCCTTGAACGTTAACTGCTTCTGCTTCTGTTTCTCATTATCTTCTTCCAGATGAAGTTGGAATGTTTTGAACGAAGGAGGACCGAAACGAGAGTCGGCGTAAGGACGATTTTGAAGACCTCCGACGAGATAGAAGTTGGAGTCGAACTCCACAAGCTGCATGCAGAAAGCCGGAAGATCAGCCTTGAAAGCAGCTGGAATCGGAGGAAGAGAAGCCCAAGTCAGCACCGCCTGGTCCTCCAACTCCTTGGGCGGAGAAAGCAAATCGGAGACGTCGATTCCATAAAACATGTCTAGCGTCTTGAAACACACGTATTGCATCTCTTTCTGTTCCTCCATCTTCCTTTTCTCTTATCGAAACTGAACCCTAGCTGCTCTCGACTATGGTTGATAACAAGTTAAAAAAACACGGACAAGACCAAAGAGTAAAAAATCAAAATAATCTTAATTTTTTATTTTTGATTTAAATCTTTGAGTCAGTCTAAAATCAGCTCAAATCTTTTAGGCGTTTCTGATGCACCATAGTATTAGAAGCATTGCTTTAAATTGGTAGAAGATCCGGTGGTTTACATTCACTCCATAAACAATTTGCTAGAAATTAGGAAAATAAATGACAAGTCTTTGAATATTTCAAAACCATCCTAAATTAATTGTAAGACAAATTAAGCAATGAAAGCCGCAGTAAAACCTTATCCTACCTCCATGGTCAGTCTGATAATATTATGGAAGACTTCGGACGACATCCTTGAAAACAAAATCTTGGATGATGGTTGCCGGCTTCACCAACGGCAACATTGAAGAGAAGAGACCATAGCACCTATCTTGACGATGACAACGAGAATGAAGAAGAGGAAGATTACAGGTTTAAGCAATGATGAGGTGGCAGACGACGGGGACAACCAGTGATACCGTAGTCATTGACGTTGCTGCCACCGCTAACTGGTTACTCCCGTTCTTGATGAGCAGGCCATTCATTTTTTTTTTAAGATTGCTTTTGGTTGTAAATAAAGTTTTTTATTCTTGATTTTATTTTTGTAAAATTCTACAAGTTTTTCATGTAATTAGATCTTCACTAATTGTACTTTTGAGACTTTGAATCTGCACAACTTTTTTATTTATTTATTCAATTTTAGAATAATAACATATTCAATTTCATTGGCAAATTTAACGACAAGGAGGCCATGACACTGATGTTGAATTGTTGTCGAGGACAACAGTGAAGGGGAAGAGCAAGATTGCATGATTTAGGTGACGAAGAAGACGCGGATGGTGATAATCATGTGGTACCATGGTCATTGACGCCCCGATGGTGATTCCAAACTCCTCAAATCTTGTAAGAATTTTTTCATAATTGCAAATGGTACAATAACAATAAGATGTGCAAAGTTTAACTCTAAAAATTTCATGCTATATTGCTGGAAGAAGGGTCAAAATAAGAATTTACATTCAATTTCTGACGGAAAAAGCAATGAATGCTCAAGATGAATAATACCTGAGAACTAGATATCTTCATGAAATTTTCAACTAGCAATTTTGTTGAAGAATATTATCAATAAGAACTTGTAGTTCATATTTGACTTTTACTATATCTGAATTTGTAAGTTTGTGATAGAGATGTTTAATTATGTGATAGCGTTGTGTGCAGGTAACTTAGATTTTTTTAATTGTGTTAACTTTGATAGGTTTCTGGCCAGGCTTGAAAAACATTGGTATATTAACTCTCTTAATTATTGATCATTTTCTTGTCATGGCAGTAATGCAAATTCCTAAAAGAAAGAAGCAGATATATCCAGAGTGGATAATGGGGATGGCAACCTTTGCAGCGACATGTTAAGCGAATTATTATTGTTGAAGGAAAGAAACAAATTGATGGAAAATGAGCTGAAAAAGATGCAAGAAAGATACTCTGAAATGAATCTAAAGTTTACAAAGGTAGAAGGTGAAAGACAAAAGTAGAATATTTGAAATTGAAGGATCTTTGGAAAAAGAAATATCAATGACGACGGGCTCTCATATATATTAGAAGTTTCTTGACTTGGATATTTTGTCCTTTTTATGTACAACAATGTGTCTATTTTATGGTATAAAATTGGACTAGAGTGCTGCTTAACCATCAAAAAGAGATAGTTAGCATATTTGTTTTAACAGCTGACAGTGATAAAATACCATAAAACATAATTTTCATACTCCATACTGTCATTGTTGAACTCTTGGTATTATGAAAAGTCTTGTCCAAGTTTTAATTTACTTTAACTTAAATTTACCATATATATAAAATCCATTAGATAAATTACTTAACCTAGAAGTATGAGCTTAATAAGTCAAGGCCTTCAAATTAAAAATGTTTTGATGTCTATACATATTTCACGTTAAATCCATATTGGCTTGAAATAATGAAAAAGATTGCTCGAAGAACTCAATATTACATATTTCTAAATTTAGTGTTAATTCATTATAAATCAACTTGCATCACTAGAATTTTCATGAAGAGTTTTTGAAGTCAAAATGGTCAAAGAAGAAGCAAAGTTTTAGTTGAATACAATAATCATCAATTTGCTAGATATTGCTAGAAGCTAACATATTGGAAGCTTGAAAATTTTTGAAGAGCATTCAAGAGAATAGTACAATTACAACATTCTACAACATTGAAGAAATTCAAAATCAAATTGAATACCTAAATTAGAATATTATAGAAACTACATAAATATAAGTTGAAGGAAGATTCATGAAGACAACTCATAGCATGGTAGTCATTACAAAATTGATTTGTGATTCATAAATTATTATTTTAGTAGGAAGCATTGCCTATATAAAGGCACATATGCCTTGTGTATTGTATGTGTGTGTTCCATAATGAAATGAGTATGTTTTGAAATTCTCTCATTTGTTTTATGAGTGTTAGTGAGATTGAAAGATGAAAAATATGATAGCGTCATTTATATGAGTGAGTGATCCTAGGGTCAATATAGTGTGGGTATTATACTTACATTTGGTATCAGAGCTGGTTAATCCAGTGTCTGGTGTTGGAGATTTTGTGAGGTGTGAGAGAGTTCTTACATAGTGTTTATTCATAGAGTCGGCATGGCAAACACTTTTAACATTGTGTGGGCCGGTCCCAAGTTAGATGGGAAACTTGATTATAGTTATTGGGAGACTTTGATGTCTACCCATTTGAAGGCCCAGAACCTATGGAATTTCATTGAACCGGCTTCATTGAACCGGGTTTGTAAGAAGGAGCAGATGCTGCCCAACAAAGGAGAGATCAATTGGCGCTATCTCAAATTCATCAAGGAGTAGATTATACGGTGTTTGGCAAAATAGCAAATGCAAAAGTGCAAAAGAAGCATGAAACACGTTGAAGCTGTCATACAAAGACGTAGATAAAGCTCAGAAAGCAAAGCTACAGTCTTTGAGAAGAGAATATGAAAGGTACGAGATGTCTAGCTCAGAAACTGTTGAGCAATATTTTACTCGTATTACAGACCTTGTCAATAAGATGAGAGTCTATGGAGAAGATATGCCCGATAGCAAAGTAGTGGAGAAAATTCTTCGCACCATGCCGATGAAGTATGACTATGTGGTGACTACGATACTAGAGTCCCACGATATGGATACTATAACGATTGCAGAGTTGCAAGGAACCATGGAAAGCCACATCAGTAGAATACTAGAGAAGTCAGAAAAATCAACCGAGGAACCCTGAAAAGCTGAGTGAATTTAAACAATATTGTAGCATCAAGCCGTACACAAGAAAGATGAGGTCGCGGTTTTAATTTTCAAAGTAGAGGTAGAGGAAATTTTAGAGGAAGAGGTAGTGGCAATTACAACCAAGGAAGTTACAATAATTTTACACCACCTAATCAAGGAAGAGGTGGAACGAATTTCAGGCCTGTCAACCGAGGAAGAGGTCGAGGCAATTTTTATCAAGAAAGAACCAATTTCAACTGTTTTCATTGTGGAAAGTATGGACACAAAGCAGCAGATTGCATATTAAAAATGGTGAATAACAATCAAGCACACGTTGCACAAAATCAGCATCAAAATACTGATGATAATCCGGGTACTCAAACTTTATTTTTTACAACTAATTTATGTGTTGAAGATGAAAATATATGGTACTTGGATAATGCTTGCAGTAATCATATGTCTGGAAGAAAGGAGTTATTTTCTTCATTAGATGATTCAGTTAAACTATTATTGAAGTTTGGTAATAGTACAAAGATCTCTATTGAAGGAAAAGGGAACATACCAGTTAGATTGAAAGATGGTTCTCTGAGTTATATTTCTGATGTTTTTTATGTTCCTGAACTTGATTACAATTTACTAAGTATGGGACAATTATCTGAGAAGGGATATAAGATGATAACTTATCATGGATATTGCACTATGTTTGACAACAACGGAAGGTTCATAGATAAAACAAAGATTAATGTTTCCATTAAAAATTCAACATGTTAATCCCTCTTGCATGAGTTCTGTGATACTTGATGATAATTGGTTTGGATATTTTTATTTTTCTGGCCTAAACTACCTGTCAAGAAAAGGACTTGTTTCTAGCCTACCACGGATTCATATTCCCAATTGTGTTTGTGAGTTTTGTCAACTGGGAAAGAAGCACAGAGATCCATTCCCTACAGGAAAGTCATGGAGAGCTAGAAGATTACTTGAAATTGTGCATTTAGATCTCTGTTCTGTAGAAGTTCCAAGTAATGGTGGTAGCAGGTACTTTATCACTTTTATTGATGATTTTAGTATATATACATGGGTATACTTTCTGAAGCAGAAATCAGAAGCATGTGATGTCTTTAAGACATTCAAGGCATTTGTCGAAAAATAAAGTGGCTATAAAATCAAAATTCTCAGAACAGACAGAGGAACAGAATATCTTGCGTGTTCAGAATACTTTAAGCAACACGGAATTCAACACCAACTAACAACTAGATACACTCCTCAACAAAATGGAGTTGCTGAAAGAAAGAACAGAACCATCATGAATATGGTCAGATGCATGCTCAACTCAAAACAAATGCCTAAAGAGTTTTGGGCAGAAGCAGTTGCAACAGCAGTTCATATTTTAAATTGATGTCCAACAAAGAGTGTTCGTGATAAAACACCAGAGGAAGCTTGGAGTGGAAAGCGGCCTTCCATTCATCATTTCAGAGTCTTTGGGTGTATTGCTAATGCAACCGAGCAACCAGAATCATCTAGAAGACCTCAAAGAGAGAAGAAACTACCAGCTAGATTAGCAGATTATGAGGTTGGCAATGACAACGATCCGTCTGATGAAGAAATCATAAATTTTGCTCTATTTTCAGATTGTGAGCCGTTAAACTTTGAAGAAGCCTCTAGAGATAACAATTGGAAGAAAGCAATGGATGAGGAGATTCATGCCATTGAAAAGAATGACACATGGGAGCTGACAGATTTACCAGCAGATAAGAAGTCGATTGGAGTAAAGTGGGTTTACAAGACTAAGTACAAACCTAGTGGTGAAGTTGATCGTTTCAAAGCAAGATTAGTTGCTAAGGGATACAAACAAAAGCCAGGTATCGATTATTTTGAAGTATTTGCTCTTGTTGCTAGATTAGACACTATTCGTATGATTATTTCACTCTCGCCTCAAAATAAGTGGAAGATACATCAAATGGATGTTAAGTCTGCATTTCTAAATGGCACTTTAGAAGAAGAAGTGTATGTTGAGCAACCTGTAGGATATGAAGTTCTTGGAAAGGAAGATAAAGTTTACAAATTGAAGAAAGCTTTGTATGGGCTAAAACAAGCACCAAGAGCATGGTACAAGAAGATTGATTCTTATTTTATTGATAATGGTTTCAAAAGATGTCCATTTGAACATACTCTTTATATCAAGTTCGTTGAACCTGGAGATATCTTGATCCTGTGTCTTTATGTTGATGATTTAATCTTTACTGACAACAATTTGAAGATAATTGCAGAATTCAGGGAGGCTATGATAAAGCACTTTGAAATGACAGATATGGGTTTGATGTCTTACTTTCTTGGCATTGAAGTGGTTCAAAGAGATGATGGTATTTTCATTTCTCATAAGAAATATGCAAATGATATTTTGAAGAAATTTCAAATGGAACATTCAAAGCCAGTTTCTACTCCAGTCGAAGAGAAGTTCAAATTGCTGAGAGAAGATAAAGGAGGAGCAGTAAATCATACATACTACAAAAGCTTGATTGAAAGTCTAAGGTACTTGACTAGAAGTCTAAGGTATTTGACTGCGACTAGACCAGATATTGTGTTTGGAGTTGGTTTGCTTAGCAGATTTATGGAGGAGCCTTGTACCATCCATTTGCAAGCGGAAAAGAGAATTCTTTGATATATCAAAGGTACTTTAAATGATGGAATTTATTATGAGAATACTAATGAAGTAAACCTTGTTGGCTACACTGATAGTAATTGGGTCGGAGATATAGAAACAAGAAAAAGTACTTCGGGGTTTGTATTTCATCTTGGTTCTAGTGCAATTTCATGGTCGTCAAAGAAACAACCAGTAGTAGCACTATCTACAGCAGAAACAGAATATATAGCAGTAGCAAGTTGTGCAACACAAGCAGTTTGGCTAAGAAGAATTCTTGAGAAATTGAACGAGAAACAAAATACTCCGACAACAATATTTTGTGATAACAAGTCAGCTATTGCACTTTGCAAAAATCCAGTATTCCATGGAAGATCGAAGCATATTGATATTCGATTTCACAAAATCAGAGAGTTGGTGAATGAAAAAGAAGTTGTAATCGAGTACTGTCTAACTGAAGAACAAGTTGCAGATATCTTTACAAAGCCATTGAAGACAGAGTTATTTTACAAATTGAAGAAGATGCTTGGAATGATTAATTCTGCAAGTTTGATTTAAGGGAGGCAATGTTGATTAAAAATTTTAAATCAAAATTTTCATGAAGATTTTTTGAAGTCAAAATGGTCAAAGAAGAAGCAAAGTTTTAGTTGAATACAATAATCATCAATTTGCTAGATATTGCTAGAAGCTAATGTTGGAAGCTTGAAGATTTTTGAAAACATTCAAGAGAGTAGTATACCTACAACATTCTACAACATTGAAGAAATTCAAAATCAAATTGAATTGAAATTGGAAGTCAAGCAAATTAGAAGATTATGGAAACTACATGAATACAAATTGAAAGAAGATTCATGAAGCCAACTCATAAAATAGTAGTCATTACAAAATTGAGTTGTGATTCATAAATTATTATTTTAGTAAGAAGTATTGCCTATATAAAGGCTTCATATGTATGTTGTAAATTATCTCTCTATGAATCAAAATACTTAGTGTTTGTTTATGTTCCATAATGAAATGAGTATGTTTTGAAATTCTCTCCTTTGTTTTATGAGTGTTAGTGAGATTGAAAGATGAAAAATATGATAGCGTCATTTATATGAGTGAGTGATCTTAGGGTCAATATAGTGTGGGTATTATACTTACATTTAGAGTGTAACATATAAATAAATTGATAGATTCTATTTTTTTTCCTATATGAAAGATTCTCAAAACTTGTTAAAACAAAGAGATGAACTCCATATAATTAAACTCCAGAATCAAATAAGCAAAATTAATGAGACAATTTTATTTTAGTTGTCATCATTCATGAACCATTAATTTAAAAAATGCATTTATCTTATATCTACAAAATCTCCAAATAAACAACGGAAGAAAATAACATTTTTCAATTTTCACATACTTTCCAATTCATAATCTTAAATTATTCACTGTTCTAGGTTACAAATTTCATCGTAATCAAAATTTAACAAAAAAAGTGAAAAATCGTGGATTTGGAGAGAGGAAATGAAAGGAACGAAACGAGAGAGGAAGAACCGAAAAAGACTAATAGGTACTCACTGTGTTATTGGAAAACAATTTGGCATGCTTCATGAATATACACAAGCATTCTTAATTTGTATTAGAACAAAAAAAATGAAATTAATTAAGCAAATTCATACCTGAAACTGAGGTTTCATTAGAACTCTGGAAGTGGAGGATGAAGGGGAAGATCGAGCACCACGGTGCTGACGATGACTCGAAGAGAAAAGAGAAAAGAGAGAAGAGAGAAGAGAGAAGAGAGAAGAGGAGATGGGGAGAGCGAGCCTAGGAACTGACGCCGGGAGATGAGATGAGACCGGCAGTGAGTGTTGGCTAGACGGCGACGGCGAGGGCAGAAACAAGAAAAGGGTGGAGTGGGTGGTGATAGTTCTGAACGGATTGAAGAGAAAAAGAATTAGGATTCCACTTTATGAATTTAAAATATATTTGGAATAAAATATAAAAAAATTATTATTATTATTAACCTCCATATGTGGTATATTTATAAATTATGTTTTGTGCATATTAAAAAAATTCAAAAGACTTGAGCTTATTATAGAGAGACTCTAAATCTTTTTGTGCTTTTGTAGTTTTGCTACAAAAACTTTTATTTAATTTAGAGCCGTTATTTGTCCCACTACTCTTGCGCGTATAGAGCCATTTACATTTGACCTTGAGAAATATTTGAAGGTTTTTAGTTTTTTTTTTCCAACCCTGAAAAGTAAACGGGTTGTTCTTCGAATAGAAAAAAAAATTTAACATGACCATGTCTAGATTAGGAGAATGGGCCGGATCACCGATTTTGATGAAAATTGGACAAGTTGAATTGGTTTTTACTCGGTCAAATGCTTAAACAGTCCAGAGAATGGCAAACCCAACTAGATGACTGAGTGATTGGATTTTCAATCAAACCGAACTGAATTTTAATTTAACGTCGTTATTTATCTGGTTGCCCTCGCACGTCGACAACCACTACATTTGACTTTGAGTAACATTTGAATATTGAGACCAATATTTGGATATTTTTATTTTCAATAAATTTTAATTCTAAATCAGTATTTGTTTTTTTATTTTGTTAGAGAAATTAATTATTTTGTCAAATTTCGGTGAAATATTAGATAAATAAATATTTATTCATATTTAATAAAAACATATATTTTAAGGCTTATTTGAAATTAGTGTGCTTTGAGATTGAACGTGAGATTTAGATGCTTTTGTGGTGAAAATTCAGACGTCTTCTCATATAAAGATGAAGTCATCCGAATTTCTTGTGAACAGGTGAAGAATGATATCTACAAAAAATTTCGATACTTAAGTTAGCAAAAATTTATGTAAGTTTTCTTGTAGATCGAGTTTGAAATATTAATAAAGATGTCAATGTATTTATAAGATTCAAATTAAATTAATTAATATTTTAATGACCGATTTGAATAGAAAATAAAAATTTATGAATTATTCTGAGTTTTTACTCAACTTAAAAATATTCTAAAAACTAATGTATGTACTGTATCATTAATATTTTATAAATTAATGTCCCTATTTTGAAATGACAAAAAAATTTATTTTACATAAAAAGAATAATATCTCAAATCAGTGCTTAAAAAAATTTTAATTAGACACTTATACCCTCAATAAATTTTAATCATCAAATTAGTTTTTAAATTTTTATTGTGCTAGATAAATCAATTTTAACATTAAATTATTTATCTATATAAAGAGACTAATTTGAGAAATTTTTAAAAAAAATATAAAAACTGTCATGTCTTTTATTAAATAATAACAGTGATTAATTTGTCTAATTTTTTTTATTAAAATTCAACATAGAGATTGATATGTTTGATAAAATAAAAAGTTAGAGACCAATTTAGTAATAAAAATTTGTTAAAGATTAAATTATTTGACTAAAAATTATTCGGAAACTATTTTAGAATATTACTTGAAAAAAAAACACGTTCCATTAATGCTCAAATTTATACTAACTTCCAAATGAACACAAGCCTGCATTGGTTGAAGCATAAGGGAAAAAAAATGACCCAAATAAAAAAATCAGCTCCAGTATAATAGAAATGTACACAAGTTTCAGTTAATCTGTATTCACCTATTCTAGTCTATATATATTTCTATGATAGAGATCATAGACATTATATTAATGGCTATAACAGATCTTATTGACACTCAATATAATATTGTAGTGTGTAGAGACTAGAGAATGAATCGCGTCCACTCAATTATATTTATGGCTATAATATAGCTATTTAGATGCTTGATTTGAGCAATGTAAGATATTTGCAGTATATAGCTGCATAAATTTGACAGAGAATATGTAGTTTCTAAGAGGATTTCTTCTCTCAGCTTTTAACGATTGGTAATTTCCAGCATTATTCATTTGGACAATTTGACTAGAGAGGAATGATCGAGTATTTAATAATCATGGTTCAGGAGTCGTGGAAATAATCAACAAATCCTTCATGTTCTCTGACGAATGGCTTGGTGGTACTATCTCTGGTTGTTGATGGCAATACCGAAGATAACGAGAGGTTGATACCACTATTGGAGTTGGTCGTAACGTGTGTAATTTGCTTTTAATTTCTGTTGTTGGCTCTTGTTGCTCCACGATGTGTTTTAATTCAAAAAAAAAATCCCAGCATTATCTTACTAGTAAATCCACCAACCATTCAGTTATTCAATCAATACCAACATTCAATTGAACCTAGTCACAAACACAATGCCTATTTTTCGCTCCTTGTGAAGCAATCTTCAAAACTTCTTGTTAGCATTCATATATAGGCATCATTAATTTCTAGAATTTACATAAGAACAATACTTCCTGCCAGTTAAGAAAATAGGATATCCACGGAAAATCTCAACTAATGTTTAAGAAACATTAAATGTAACAATATGAACATTTACCAAAATTCCAATTAAACGCACACACATGACACCCATATCATTACACTATATTCATGCTTATAAAGTAATGCTTGCTTCTATATTCTATTGAAAGGTTAAAACATTTGGGGAAAAATTTTGCTTGCATCAGCAAAACACGAATCCCACACTTGAAAATTGTAGACATTCATTTGGTTTACATAACAATAATTAACTAATGTCAGAGTTTGATAACCTAAAACATATTCATCTCACTTTAATTCACTGTCACACTATAAATATTCAGGTCATCAATCTATGTCAAAAAGCCATGCTTATTAAATGATTGCTCCGGCGAATAGCAGATGAAGTTACTCTTGTTATAATTTGTGACAATACAAGTAACAAAAACTATTTGTACCGAATTAAGCTATCTAATTTAGTAGCCAGCATTATCACTGTGAAAACACAGATTATTAACCTGATTAGTAAATTTCAGTGACAATCTCTCTAGTGCAAAGCAATATAAGACAACAAATAAATCTGAAACAATGCCATTGATATAACACAAAACTTCATTTATTAAGTATGATTATATTTATACGCAATTTATTTTATAAAATAATCAAAGAGCTATAGTATTATGTATCTTTTTCTAATTCCTCTATCTCTCACTAATGAGACTTTCTTTGCATGCAAAATTTAAAATTTCATATGGCAAACTACACTTTGTTTTGCTGCCACAATCTCAAGCAATTACTATATTCGTAGCTTGAATAATTGAATCTATGCAATAACCATAGCCAAGTGCTGATCAAGCCAAAACATTCACAATCTCAATGCTTGAAAGTAACTAAGATTGCTCAGCTTTGCTATCACTTCACCAAAAGCCATGGCCCATATACATCCAATAAAATCAGTGTTTCTTCGAACTTTTTTCGCAACCAAGCAGTCGGAGGTAGTACTCAAGCAAGCCTCAGTACAGCCAGAGCTAGCAACGCCACAGCTCAAAAGTAAACGAAATCATAAATACTATTAATAACATCACATTCATCCCAAATTAAACAATTGTTGTGAGAATTGAATTACAAAGGAATTCTTTAAAAAATTCAACCCAATTCTTTCAGTGTGAAGTTTCCAAATCCACAAAATACAGTTGGAAGTATCATGTCTTCTTAATTCTTAAACCATAAATACATCCAAGGAAAACCTAAGCAAAACATGAATAAAAGATGTTAAAATGGAAATAACTCTAGATGAGCTTTGGCTTCTTTGACACAGGAGAGAGAGGATCCTTTGACTCTATCCAAAGAAATTCCTTAATTTCATCTATAAATGGGTACATGTCTCTCAGTATAAAAGGTCTTTCCAAATAATCTACCATGGAATAGACATTTCTCCTCATTACATTAACAGTTAAGAAATTATGAACCTTTTTATGAGCAGGACTGTTAATGTAATCCATATCAATAGCATCCTCCATGATAGATAAATGAAATATAGAAACACAAATTAATGGACATCTATGATTATGATGCTCCTCTAGAAAGCCAATTAACATGGCACAAACCATGTTGTTATCAAGGTAGACGAAAGTCGGACATGCAGCATAAAATGCAGGTTGGATGCCCTCAAAACAACCCTCGATTGGCTGAACAAATCGAACACCTCTTTTGTTCACAAGCAAGGCATGTAAGGTTGCTTTATACCCATTTTTCCATTCACCAAAATGATCGGATCTTTCAATGTCAGAAGTAGAGAGATGAAGACTATAATCCCCGCGGACTGCAACAAAAACATAAGGACTAGATTTCAATTCAATTATAAGTTTCACTGCTGAAAATATCCTTAATGATCTAACAAAACTCAATTCAATTAAACTGTGTACTTTAACCAACTATCCGAGGCCAAGCAGATAAAAATTTCAATTCAATTCAATTCCGTATCGATTGTAGTATGTTTATGGTGAGAAAAATAACTTTTGATCCACCGTATAAAAAAGATAAATAAATTAGAGAAACAAACAAACGAATTAAGTCATTATGATTGAAATTGCTGACAATGATACCTGGAAGAGGCAGTGTAATGGGACGGTGGTAGCGATGTCTGCCCTGAACAGTAAATCTGAAAGATTCTATGAATGCATCAGCTCCCCCCTGTATAGTCCATGTCCCACCTCCCAAGAATGGATCAAAGGAATAGAAGAGCACGCTTTCCAACTCTCCAACATTGGGTGAAGAAGTTTTGCTGTTTAATTCCATAAATGCATCATCTGTCATATCTCCAACACTGGGTGAAGAAGTTTTGCTCTTTAATTCCATAGATCCATCATTTCTCATATAAATGGTTTGAAAATATATTTTTTCATCATACACAAAATGATTTGTTTCAACTACATCAGGAATACTGAGGCCCAAGTCAGGAGGAGACGGTAGAGGTTGCCAGACACGTGTTTGTGAGGGCAGAACCCAGAAGGAATCCGATGATACTCGAGGCTTCATGGGATCGAACTGGATGAAATAATAATCCCCCTTAATTTTTTCGTAGTCGAACACCATCTTGGCGTAGCACATTGGTGGTTTAGAGATTGAGTCCACCTCCTTGAACGTTAACTGCTTCTGCTTCTGTTTCTCATTATCTTCTTCCAGATGAAGTTGGAATGTTTTGAACGAAGGAGGACCGAAACGAGAGTCGGCGTAAGGACGATTTTGAAGACCTCCGACGAGATAGAAGTTGGAGTCGAACTCCACAAGCTGCATGCAGAAAGCCGGAAGATCAGCCTTGAAAGCAGCTGGAATCGGAGGAAGAGAAGCCCAAGTCAGCACCGCCTGGTCCTCCAACTCCTTGGGCGGAGAAAGCAAATCGGAGACGTCGATTCCATCTTGTGTATATAGCAATGCATTGGCTAGCGTTAAACTCTTAATAAATAGAGTATCACTACGTTGTTAAACTTGGCAGGAGTTTCCGAATACGCGGGTACCCGACCCGTTCATACCCAGATGAAAATGGTAATAACTTGACCCAAGTTGGGACAGATTTTGCTCAA
The DNA here is from genome assembly GCF_000817695.3 of Arachis duranensis. Classification (NCBI taxonomy): domain Eukaryota; kingdom Viridiplantae; phylum Streptophyta; class Magnoliopsida; order Fabales; family Fabaceae; genus Arachis; species Arachis duranensis. The sequence continues at coordinate 89,240,513 of NC_029773.3, read as the reverse complement.
GACAGGGTATATGGTCGGGTTTATGGTGTACCCGCCCCGAATATATACATATAAACACTTTTTAGGAATTAGGATTTGCCTCACATCACAGATGATTCATAGCTTCAGTCTATACTCTATATTCATGCAAGATAAACTCAGTCATCCTCACCCAAAATTTTCTTCTTTTCGACTTCTTCACAAAAAAACCGCATAGCTCGTGTCATGTTGTTGCTGAGTCCATTGCCGCCTACTTATTCACAACTCCCATCTTCCTTCACAGCTAGGACGGACCCACGTTTAATATAGAGGGGGCATTTGCCCCCACAATTTTTTTTTAAAAAAATAATACTTATTAATTTTTTAAAAATTGTTTAAGATAAAAAAATATTATCTATGTATTAATATACTGTAATTATTTTGGTTAATTTATTTATACTATAAAAATAATAATAAATAGATTTGACAATTAAATATGAGATAATAAAAAGAAAAATAATTGTTTAAAAATATATATAAAAAAATAATATTTAGTCATGTTAAAAATAAAAAAAAGTCCTTAAAAATATTTTTTTGTTATTTTAAATATTATACTATGTGCATGAAATTATATTTTTATTATTTAAATATTATAATAATGATTATGTGTATATTTCTAGTTCTTATCAATATGTATTAGATAATTTTAATTTTAAATTTTGAATATATCTAAACCAATTTAGATTAGTCAAGTGATCAATTTAGTCATCCGCTTAAGTAAGTATTGAGGGTTCGAATTCTGTCTCGTATGTATAGCAAATCGTTCCCAGCCAATTGTAGATTTTTAAATGAAATTCAAATTCATGACGGATTTGTCCTTAACTTGTTGAGTATTGTGGGAAGAAAAAAAAAAAAAACATCTATACCTGAATTTTTCTAGGTCCGTCACTGTTCACAGCTTATGTCATCATCGCTGCTCATCCCGTTACCGTCGCTGTTGAGCCCGTCGCCACCTTTCTCCTGCCGAGTTCCTTTTCTCTATAGGTAAATTCCCCCCCTCTCTCTCTCTCATTGTGAGTATATTAAATTCTTCTCTTTTTCTTCCACAGAATCATCACTTAGTCACCTTTGCTATGAGCCCGAACGTTACTGCTGTTGCAGTTTTATCTGAGTCTGTCATCAAATAAAATAGAATTTTTATTCAAGTTAAAAATAGACATGCATGAGATCATTTTTGCATGTAATTTTTTAAATTTTCTCATCCAAATTTGATCTATGTGGTTGAGTATTTTAGTATGGGATCATCGTGATTTTGTTGAAGTCTGTCACCGAATAAAATAAAATTTTTATTCAAGTTAAAAATAGACATGCATGAGATCATTTTTGCATGTAATCTCTGAATTTTCTCATCCAAATTTGATCTATGTGGTTGAGTATTTTAGTATGGGATCATCGTAGTTTTGTTGTGACACTAATGTGATAAAAATTTCGATAATTTCATAACTAATATATGAGATAGACCAGATTATGAAAGTAATAAGAGAAATAACATTCAGATTTGTGTGTAAAATTTATAAGAAGTTATCTCAGGAAAATATATAATTATAACCCAAGTACGTAGAAAATTGTTAGAAAATTATTATTTCTTAATATATTAATTATAATAGTAAATTAAGTAATTTCACATTAAATGACTTATACAACGGTGATCTCATTTATTGTCATAAATGTTAAATTAAATAAGTCATTATTACTTTTGATTTAGATAAATGAGATTAAAATCATAGATATTATTTTATTTGAGTTTTAGGGTTTATTGAGTGTCACACTCAAATATAAATAATGACTTTAGAATTTTGGTCTCCAACACATCAAACTCGCATTTGTAACTCTTTTCCCACAGTAAAATTAAGATTCAGCCCTATCAAAAATACATAAGATTTTAGTTGACGAAGATCAAAGAACCACAAGAGCCAAACTCTCTAATCTCAATCATACTCTCAAATAAAGAGACGTTTCCACGCTCTTAGTTATATTTTTTAATGAGTTAATATGAATGATTTTGAGGTTGAGAAATCCTAAAATTTTTAGATAAAATAAAAATTTTATTCAATCAAATGATAATAAATAATTTTATTGAATTAAATTATATTAAAGTGATCATTGGATGATAAAGAATGCTAGAAAAATAAATAAATAATATTTTAAGAGTATAGAAATATTAAATTGTCATTTCAATTTACTTTTTTAATCAACGATAATAAATATCTTAAATTAATTAAATTTTTACAAAAATTATACACCTAAAACTATTTCATTTTTTCAAAAATCTTTTGATAATACAATGGTTCAATGAGAGGTTGACTATTGAAAATTGAGTATAATATTTTTAAATTCGTATTTTCAATAAAAAAATATACTTAGTTCTATCCATCCTAGATAATTCTATATTCACTATTACTTATCCATCTAAATAATTCTAACATTAATAGAATATTATTTTAGATGAAAAATTTTAAAATATATTTTTCTATTTCAAAAATTAATATTCATATTTAACTTAGAATTTGTAATATGACAAAAAATATTATATTTTTTAGTTAAAAAATTAAAGTAAAATATCTATAAATATATTTTCGTACTTTAGCTTTAGATTTTTCAAAAAAATTTGGCAAGTTAATGGAATCAAATCATATTTCTATAACATATATAAGAATGTATATTACACATAAATAAAAAAAATTAGGTATAGTAAGAACAAATACATAAATTAAAATAAAATTTAGAAAAATAAGAACCAATAAAATATTGAAGGAAATAAATATAAATAGAAGAGAAATAAAATTATTAGATGAAAGAGAAATAATTTAATAAATTTTATGTGTATATAAAAGAAGAATAAAAAGAAGATATACATATAGTGCTTTATTTAATTTAGCAAAATTTATGAGAATAAACACATAGAATAAGAGAATAAAAAATGATAATAAAAAGAAGCTAAACATCTGAATTAATATCAAAAAATAAAAAATAATAAAAAAATGATAATCTATCATAATCTTAATCTTTTAATATAATTAATTAATAATAATATAATTAGTCTACCATAATCAATTTTGTTACTCACTTTAATCTTATTATTCATTTATTGTATCTAAAAAAGTATATAATGTCACACTTATTTTTAAAAAGATGAAACTCTTCAAATACACGGTATAATATATAATTTAAGAACAATAAAATAAAAATATCTAGAATTTTATAATAGGATTTGAAAATTTCAATGACGATAATACAAAGTAAATCGACCAAATGAATTCAATAGTTATCCTTTGCACATCTTATTTAAATTTGAATCTTAAAATTTACTTTTATCTTTTTTTCTAATATCAATTATTTTTGACAAAAAATAGAGAAAAAATTTATTAGACAAAAAAATATCCGATCAAAAAATTATTATAAGGAGATTTATAATTAGAGAAGAAAAGAATAAAAATATTAATAATAATTAAGAAAAAGAAACGAAGCTTGTATTAAAGAATGTTAGAAAAGAAATAATAAAGTTCATATTAATAATAATAATGCTGAGAAATGATGTTGCTGCTTTAGACTTTTAACCTTCGTCTTTGACCATCTTTTTTTCTGTTCTTTGCTTTTTTTTTTAAATTATCAAGTCATAAAAAAATAAAGAACAATTCAAGAAAACGAAAACAGTAAGATCGAAAACAGTAAGATCAATAGTAACTATACAAATCAAAATACATAAGAGGAAAATAAACTATTATATGATAGAATTAACATGAGTATATTTCATCATTAAATAAACAAAGTTAATGCACAACAAAATTATATGTAAAGAGAAAAAAAGAAAAAAGAGTTAAAATATCCAAAGTGATAAAAAGATTATTTTATAGAAGACTATAAAATAATGAACTTCTAACTAAATTAAACTGTACTTATTATTATTAGAGAGGGTAAGAGAGAGCAGTAGAGAAAAGGTTTGTGTGTATTCAAGTTGTGTAAAATGATACAATATAAAAGGGTATTTATAGGTGCTAAGAGAATCGAAATAATAAAGACGTAATATCCTATAATAAATACTCAGATATGTTAAATAATGCTAATTGATCCTAATTATACTCTAACAATTATATTTTGATATACATAATATTAAATTGTGCGATACTTAAATATCTATTCAAATTAATTAGTTGATATAATTAATTTATTATAACGAATTAACTTTAATGAGTTAAACAAAATAAAGCAGAAGCATGTTACGTTGATTCTATCATTAAAGGTAAAAATTTGATTTTTATATAATAGAATAGATAGAATAGATAATATAATAGACGGCGAGAAAGAGAAAGATAAACATTTTAGATCCTAAGTTATTTCATTTGGATGAAACACTCTCTGGAGCATGCCACGTCAGCTCTATCATTAAGTGCAGACATCCGATTTTTATATAATAGAATAAGGGGCCTGCTACACATACAAGTAAAAAGGCCATACAAGTTTTACAAGTTATCAACCCAAACTTCATTAACACGCGCATTAACTCATTTTGAATGGAGCGTAACTACACGCGCCCCACTCAAACGGTTCCTCTTCGTCTTCTTCTTCTTCTTCTTCTTCTTCTTCTCTTCTTCTTCTTCTTCTTCTTCTTCTTCTTCTTCTTCTTCGTCTTCGTCTTCGTCTTCTTCCTCTTCCTCTTCCTCTTCCTCTTCCTTTTCCTCTTCTTATTCTTCTTCTTCTTCTTCTTCTTCTTCGTTTTTTTTCGATTTTCATGGTTTCTGAAATTCTTCTTCTTCTTCTTGCTGCACGTTCTTCTTCCTCTTCCTCTTCTTCTTCTCCTTTTCTTTCGTTTATGCACGTTCTTCTTCCTCGTTTTCCTCTTCTTCTTCTTCTTCTTCTTCATTTACGTCTTTTCTCTCTGTTTTCTCGTTTTTTTTCGATTTTTCATGGTAAAATCGTTTTTGAAGAAGAAGAAGCAGCAGAAGATGAGGAGGAGAAAGAGAAAGAGTTCTGAATTATGCATAGAATGTACTTCAACGAATTTTGGGTGTATTTTCTTAAATCCTTTGGGTGTATTTTCTGTAACTCTTTGGGTGTATTCCTATAATTGTTTGGGTGAATTCTTGTAACCATTTGGGTGTATTTTCTGTAATCCTTTGGATGTATTTCTGTAATCATTTGGGTGTATTTGAGTGATATCTAACTGATATCTATGGGTGTATCTGACTCATATCTATGGGTGTATCTTACTGATATCTATGGGTGTATTTTTCATTTCAGAAAAAATGGCAAGCATTACAGAAATACACCCAAACGATTACATAAAATACACCCAAGAGATTACAGAAATACACCCAAACGGTTACAGGAATTCACCACACCCAAAATCATGCATAATTCAGAAATCTTTCTCTTTCTCCTCCTCATCTTCTGCTACTTCTTCTTCTTCAAAAATGATTTCAGAGCTTGATGTCAAAAAACAATAGAAATCGAGAATAACGAAAAAAGAAAACAGAGAGAAAAGCACGTAAATGAAGAAAGAGAAAGAGAAGGCAAGAAACAAAAGAAAAGAAGAAGAAACAAGAGAAGGATGGAGTGGGTGGTGATAGTTCTGAACGGATTGAAGAGAAAAAGAATTAGGATTCTACTTTATGAATTTAAAAAATGTTTGGGATAAAATATAAAAAATTATTATTATTATTATTAACCTCCATATGCGTATATTTATAAATTATGTTTTGTGCATATTAAAAAAGTTCAAAAGACTTGAGCTTATTATAATTAGACTCAATCTTTTTGTGCTTTTGCAATTTTGCTACAAAAACTTTTATTTAATTTAGAGCCGTTATTTGTCTCATTGCTCTTGCGCGTACAGAGCCATTTACATTTGACCTTGAGAAATATTTGAGGGTTTTTAGTTTTTTTCCAACCCTGAAAAGTAAACGGGTCGTTCTTCGAATAGAAAAAAAAAAACATGACCATGTATGGATTAGAAAAATGGGCCGGATCACCGATTTTGATGAAAATTGGACAAGTCGAATTGGTTTTTACTCGGTCAAATGCTTAAACAGTCTAAAGAATGGCAAACCCAACTAGATGACTGAGTGACTGGATTTCCAATCGAGCCAAACCGAATTTTAATTTAACGTCATTAATTATCTGGTTGCCCTCGCACATCGACAGCCACTACATTTGGCTTTGAGTAACATTTGAATATTGAGACCAATATTTGGATATTTTCATTTTCAATAAATTTTAATTCTAAATCAGTATTTGTTTTTTATTTTGTTAGAGAAATTAATTATTTTGTCAAATTTCGGTGAAATATTAGATAAATAAATATTTATTCATATTTAATAAAACATATATTTTAAGGCTTATTTGAAATTAATGTGCTTTAAGACTGAACGTGAGATTTAGATGCTTTCACAGTGAGTCATTCGAATTTCTTGTAAACAAGTGAAGAATGGTACTTACAAAAAACTCCGATACTTAAGTTAGCAAAGATTTATGTAAGTTTTTTTTGTAGATCGAGTTTAAAATATTAATAAAGATGTCAATGTATTTATAAAATTGAAATTAAATTAATTAATATTTTAATGACCGATTTGAATAGAAAATAAAAATTCATGAATTATTCTGAGCTTTTACTCAACTTAAAAATATTCTAAAAACTAATGTATGTACTGTATCATTAATATTTTATAAATTAATGTCCCTATTTTGAAATGACAAAAAAATTATTTTACATAAAAAGAACAATATCTCAAATCAGTGCTTAAGAAAATTTTAATCAGACACTTATACCCTCAATAAATTTTAATCATCAAATTAGTTTTTAAATTTTTATTGTGCTAGATAAATCAATTTTAACATTAAATTATTTATCTATATAAAGAGACTAATTTGAGAAATTTTTAAAAAAAATCTAAAAACTGTCATGTCTTTTATTAAATAATAACAATGATTAATTTGTCTAATTTTTTTATTAAAATTCAACATAGAGATTGATATGTTTGATAAAATAAAAAGTTAGAGACTAATTTAGTAATAAAAATTTGTTGAAGATTAAATTATTTGACTAAAAATTATTCGGAAACTATTTTAGAATATTACTTGAAAAAAAAACACGTTCCATTAATGCTCAAATTTATACTAACTTCCAAATGAGCACAAACCTGCATTGGTTGAAGTATAAGGGAAAAAAATGACCCAAATAAAAAAATCAGCTCCAGTGTAATAGAAATGTACACAAGTTTCAGTTAATATGTATTCATCTATTCTAGTCTATATATATTTCTATGATAGAGATCATAGACATTATATTAATGGCTATAACAGATCTTATTGACACTCAATATAATATTGTAGTGTGTAGAGACTAAAGAATGAATCGCGTCAACTCAATTGTATTTGGCTATAATATAGCTATTTAGATGCTTGATTTGAGTAATGTAAGATATCTGCAGTATATAGCTGCATAAATTTGATAGAGGATATGTAGTTTCTAAGAGGATTTCTTCTCTCAGTTTTTAACGATTGGTAATTTCCAGCATTATTTATTTAGATAATTTGGCTAGAGAGGAATGATCGAATATTTAATAATCATGGTTCAAGAGTCATGGAAATAATCAACAAATCCTTCATGTTCTCTGACGAATGGCTTGGTGGTACTATCTCTGGTTGTCGATGGCAATGCCGAAGATAACGAGAGGTTGATACCACTATTGGGGTTGATAGCAACGTGTGTAATTTGCTTTTAATTTCTGTTCTTGACTCTTGTTGCTCCACTATGTTGTGTAATTCAAAAAAAAAATCCCAGCATTATCTTACTGGTAAATCCACCAACCATTCAGTTATTCAATCAATACCAACATTCCATTGAGCCTAGTCACAAACACAATGCCTATTTTTCGCTCCTTGTGAAGCAATCTTCAAAACTTCTTGTTAGCATTCATATATAGGCATCAATAATTTCTAGAATCTACATAAGAACAATACTTCCTGCCAGTTAAGAAAATACGATATCCACGGAAAATCTCAACTAATGTTTAAGAAACATTAAATATAACAATATGAACATTTACCAAAATTCCAATTAAACGCACACACATGACACCCATATCATTACACTATATTCATGCTTATAAAGTAATGCTTGCTTCTATATTCTATTGAAAGGTTAAAACATTTGGGGAAAAATTTTGCTTGCATCAGCAAAACACGAATCCCACACTTGAAAATTGTAGACATTCATTTGGTTTACATAACAATAATTAACTAATGTCAGAGTTTGATAACCTAAAACATATTCATCTCACTTTAATTCACTGTCACACTATAAATATTCAAGTCATCAATCTATGTCAAAAAGGCATGCTTATTAAATGATTGTTCCGGCGAATAGCAGATGAAGTTACTCTTATTATAATTTGTGACAATACAAGTAACAAAAACTATTTGTACCGAATTAAGCTATCTAATTTAGTAGCCAGCATTATCACTGGGAAAACATAGATCATTAACCTGATTAGTAAATTTCAATGACAATCTCTCTACTGCAAAGCAATATAAGACAACAAATAAATCTGAAACAATGCCATTGATATAACACAAAACTTCATTTATTAAGTATGATTATATTTATACGCAATTTATTTTATGAAATAATCAAAGAGCTATAGTATTATGTATCTTTTTCTAATTCCTCTATCTCTCACTAATGAGACTTTCTTTGCATGCAAAATTTAAAATTTCATATGGCAAACTACACTTTGTTTTGCTGCCACAATCTCAAGCAATTACTATATTCGTAGCTTGAATAATTGAATCTATGCAATAACCATAGCCAAGTGCTGATCAAGCCAAAACATTCACAATCTCAATGCTTGAAAGTAACTAAGATTGCTCAGCTTTGCTATCACTTCACCAAAAGCCATGGCCCATATACATCCAATAAAATCAGTGTTTCTTCGAACTTTTTTCGCAACCAAGCAGTCGGAGGTAGTACTCAAGCAAGCCTCAGTACAGCCAGAGCTAGCAACGCCACAGCTCAAAAGTAAACGAAATCATAAATACTATTAATAACATCACATTCATCCCAAATTAAACAATTGTTGTGAGAATTGAATTACAAAGGAATTCTTTAAAAAATTCAACCCAATTCTTTCAGTGTGAAGTTTCCAAATCCACAAAATACAGTTGGAAGTATCATGTCTTCTTAATTCTTAAACCATAAATACATCCAAGGAAAACCTAAGTAAAACATGAATAAAAGATGTTAAAATGGAAATAACTCTAGATGAGCTTTGGCTTCTTTGACACAGGAGAGAGAGGATCCTTTGACTCTTTCCAAAGAAATTCCTTAATTTCATCTATCAATGGGTACACGTCTCTCAGTATTAAATGTGTTTCCAAATAATCTACCATGGAATAGACATTTCTCCTCATTACATTAACAGTTAAGAAATTATGAACCTTTTTAGGAACAGGACTGTTAATGTAATCCATATCAATAGCATCCTCCATGATAGATAAATGAAATATAGAAACACAAATTAATGGACATCTACGTTTATGATGCTCATCTAGAAAGCCAATTAACATGGCACAAACCATGTTGTTACCAAGGTAGACGAGAGTCGGACATGCAGCATAAAATGCAGGTTGGATGCCCTCAAAACAACCCTCGATTGGCTGAACAAATCGAACACCTCTTTTGTTCACAAGCAAGGCATGTAAGGTTGCTTTATACCCATTTTTCCATTCACCAAAATGATCGGATCTTTCAATGTCAGAAGTAGAGAGATGAAGACTATAATCCCTGCGGACTGCAACAAAAAACATAAGGACTAGATTTCAATTCAATTAAATTGTGTACTTTAACCAACTATCCGAGGCCAAGCAGATAAAAATTTCAATTCAATTCAATTCCATATCGATTGTAGTATGTTTATGGTGAGAAAAATAACTCTTGATCCACCATATAAAAAAGATAAATAAAGTAGAGAAACAAACAAACAAATTAAGTCATTATGATTGAAATTGCTGACAATGATACCTGGAAGAGGCAGTGTAATGGGACGGTGGAAGCGCTGTCTGCCCTGAACAGTAAATCTGAAAGATTCTATGAATGCATCAGCTCCCCCCTGTATAGTCCATGTCCCACCTCCCAAGGATGTATCAAAGGAATAGAAGAGCACGCTTTCAAACTGTCCAACATTGGGTGAAGGAGTTTTGCTCTTTAATTCCATAAATTCCATAAATGCATCATCTGTCATATAAATGGTTTGAAAATATATTCTTTCACCATACACAAAATGATTTGTTTCAAATACATCATAAACATCGAGGCCCAAGTCGGGAGGAGACGGTAGAGATTGCCAGTCATGTGTTTGTGAGCGCAGAACCCAGAAGGAATCCTTTGATATTTTAGGCATCATGGGATCGAACTGGATGAAATAATAATCCCCCTTAATTTTTTCGTAGTCGAACACCCTCTTGGCGTAGCGAATTGGTGGTTCATGGATTAAGTCCACCTCCTTGAACGTTAACTGCTTCTGCTTCTGTTTCTCATTATCTTCGTCCAGACGAAGTTCGAATGTTTTGACCGAAGGAGGACCGATACGAGCATCGCCGGTAGGACGATTTTGAAGACCTCCGAGGAGATAGAAGTTGGAGTCGAACTCCACAAGCTGCACGCAGAAAGCCGGAAGATCAGCCTTGAAAGCAGCTGGAATCGGAGGAAGAGAAGCCCAAGTCAGCACCGCCTGGTCCTCCAACTCCTTGGGCGGAGAAAGCAAATCGCAGACGTCGATTCCATAAAACTTGTCTAGCGTCTTGAAACACACGTATGGCATCTCTTTCCGTTCCTCCGTCACCACCTTCTTTATATACAAACCATCAATTTTAGGCTTTTCAAGTAGTGCATGCTCAGTTATGTGGTTTAAAAATAACATTCATTATTTTAATTTCCCCTGGAGTTAAAAGTAGAATTATATTGCTATATTAAACTATTAGGGTTCTATATATTAAAGATAAAATAACCTAAAATTACTATAACATTTTAGAGTTGAGACAATATTTAAAAAATGTTGTTTAAAAATTGATAAAAAAATTGCCTTTGATCTATAATAACATTTTGAGACTTGAGACAGCGTTTTTGGAGACCTTGCTGATGCGGCCATTGCCTTAGGTCAAGGCAAGGTTTTTTGCAGGCAACTCTTGAACTGTGTTTTAGGCAACACTTTACACCTGTTCTTTTAACTGTCATGCTGCTTCAGCTACTAGCAAAAAACGTTGCCTCTTCTTAGTATACACGCTAAAATGTTGCCTATTAATTTGACTTAGCTACCTACTAAAGTGTTATCTGTCAGATTGATATGAAACCTTTGGGAACGTTGTTTATTCTTCTAATTATGCAACCCATATAAATGTTGCCTCTAAACTAAATATGCAACTATTGAAAGATAAAAATAAGAGTTGTTTTTGTAGTGAAAATACAAAAGAGACATGTATAATCATTTAATTATTAAATAAATTTGTACACAATAAAATAAAAAAAGAGATAAATCCTCAGCCGAAATTCTTAAGAATTATAGGGACTTGAGACAAGGCATAGTTACCCAAATAAATAAATAAATAAAACTCCTACAATTGTGATTGATGTTGTGTAACTTTTACGGGTTTGTTTGAGTAATTCACTTCCTTTAGCAAGTAGCTCTTGGCTGCAGACGCCTAGAAAATTTTCTCCATTAAGAATCTCCCCACCATCACTTGTGCTGGTATTGTTGCTATTATTGTTATTAGTAATTGTAGTACCTTTGCCACAAATTCCAATCATTCCCTGCCTTTCTCTAATGGTGTCACTGCAGCAATGTTCCATACCTCTTTCAATGCTCTTGCCTTCAGGGTAGCTGCTCCTCTTAGAGTTACAAACATTAATAATTAAGATCATGGTCATCATTACTATCTCTTAGTGTCACACTACCCATGCCAACATGAACACAAGACACATTTTGTCCTATGAAGCAGCTTATTGACAATTCAACTATACTCTTGTTGATTCTTGACAGTGTCATCAAGGAGTGCTACCTGTTGCAGCTGCAGTGATAAGTGTAGTGATATCATCTTAAGAGCTGACATTGACAGCTGAGCTAACCACAGAAGCTAGGTGATCTCTCTCAGCCCCTATTGCCTCAGTAGCCTCGACGCACTGCACGACCACCAATGTGGCTGTAGAGGCCACAGCCACGCTAGTCTTGGCCATCCTCTCATCCTTGCTTGGTGTAGATGAAGCAGCCATTGCAGCCGGGATGGCTGCCACAGCAGAAGCCACTGCAGCTCTGAGATGGTAGCATGCAGTTGAGCATTGTGAGTTCTTGTTTCTTCTTTCTTCTTCTCCCTCCTGTCTCCCTGGCCATGCTGGTAAGTCTGTGCAAATATCTAGCACAACAACTGCAAATTCAATATTACAAAGAATTTAGTATCTATTTATGATCAGGATTATCCCTATATACAAGGAAAACAATTATGTGATTTGTGAAGTCAAAGGTAGCTTACTCTTTTTCTTTTTGGTAATGGTTCCTGCAACATGTCTGCTCTTCATTTTCACTTTTTCAGCATCACCTGAAGTTTTTACAAACCATGATGAACTAATACAGATAAAGAATTTCATCATCTGGTGTGAATTCTTGAAAGGAAAAAAAAATTACCTGCCTATACATATAGCAAATTATTGTCTCTTGAAAACTTTACAATGACCAGACAGAAAAAAGAAAGTAAAGACACAATAATTAATTAATCAATTAATTAGAATTATGAAGTTTGATAAGATATATGATAAAGAAAGGCGTTGAATGAATGCCTACGATGCAATGAGTATGGAAAAATGCCGATAAACTAAAGCACCGAGCATGGAGAAGCAGAGTTTATAGATAGGAATTTATCAATGTAAAAAATGGAGAGAAAAAAAATCTCTACTGCACACAACACATCACTAATTGGCTTGCTTTATTTTCTTGAAAGTTCAAAGTATAAAAGTTTGGACCACTAACATGAATTCAAGTATACTGAGAGTTGAAGAACTTGTCAAGAAACTCTCTTGAACTTTGCTAAATCTATCAACCTCTTCCTCCTCCCTGAAGAAGTAAGTTTAGTTACGCAGAGAAAAAAAAAAGTGAAGGTAATTGGAAGCATTGTGAAAAACCTAGCAGTAAATTGATTGAACTGGAAGCTTTCTCAGCCAACCCCAACACCTACAATAACTATGAATCTAATGTTAATTAAATTTTTCAAGCACTAAAATTGACATCATTTAGTGATTAAAGCATAGGCCGGCGAATACACAATAAAAATAAAACATTGCAGTGATTAATAGGATCATAATTAATTAAACAGTAATTTCTCATAAAAGAAGAAAAATTTTCATTACCAAAATTTCTCGTCAACTTCAGCCATAACAAAGCTGAGTAAAGTAAGGAGCCTATCTGTGATGGAAAGAGCACGAGCACCACGGGGGAGCAGAGCATATCAGCACCCAGCCAGGGGCTAAGCAAAACGTCGCAAGTAGAAGAAGACGAGCAAATTGGAATCGAGCAGAGAAAAGTTCAGAAGCTCAAAATGCAGAGCGACTAACACAACGGCGATGCGAGTGGCGACGAGCACGAAGGCGCACGAGCAGCAACAAGCACGACGGCGCGCGAGCAGAGACGAGCATGACGGCGCGCGAGCAGAGAGGAAGACAACTTCAGAAGCAACGATGAGAAAATGCAAAGCAGTGACGAGCACGATGGCGATTCACCCGACGAAAGAACCACAAACCAAATTATATCTGAAACAAATTTCCATAGTGCAGAATGAAAAATCATTAGGTACACCCAACAAATGCTTTCTATACACCCAAAAGACACCCAATATACACCTCTGCGGCAGATTCATAAAAATACATTATTTTAGCATCATAAACAGGGACAGTTTGTTACTTGTTTGTATTGTAAGTGGTGTCAAATGAAATAACATCTCCGAAATACACAAAGGCAGCTCTACTTCTTGCATCGGCCCAAAAAGCCAGCTTAATCGATTGATCCTCCTCGAGTTCAAACTCAAAAAAGAAATTTTGATTCTTCTCTTTCATTCGTAATAAATATTTCCCGAATTCTTTTGCATCTTCTTGTTCGGAAACATTCCGTACTTCCCTGGTAATGTAATTCCTCATATCCTTTTCAATAAAATTTAACTCACGATGACCACCGGCAGCCGCAACAAATGATTGGTAAGTTTTACTTGGTCTAATACCAGCCTTCTCGTTATTCTCTATTGTACGATGAATGGACATGCTTAGTTCCTTGTGCTGTTTGAGCATCTCTGCTTTACTTGGACAGCAAGGGTGTGAATGATCCAGCACAACCTTTGAAATGATCCAAGCACTAACATCCTTCAATGTGTGTATATAAATTCTTGCAGGACAGTTTAAACCGGCTGTCAGATTTGTCTTCTCGGTTGGAGATATTTTAGATTTCCATTTTCCCTCTCTGCTACATGTAATCAATTGATTCTTAATCTCATTTTCCTTCCTATTTGTGCTCCGAACTCTTGTAGAAAAACCTGCAACCTTGGCGTAGTTCCTGTAAAATTTTCTAGCATCTTCAAGGGTGGTAAAGGTCATTCCAACCTTCGGAACAAACTGGTCATCAACAACAGAGAGAGGCTGCATAATACACCATGTCAAAAACTATAAATACACCCAATCATTGCTAATATAATACACCCAAACGGCACCAACTCAACTAAAATGACAATAAAAGCCCTAAGCTGTAAACACACATGCTGCAGAATACACCATCACAAAAACTAAAAACACACCCAATCATTTCTGATATAATACACCCGAACGACAACAACTCAGCTAAAATAACAGAAAAAGTCATTACTGTAAATACACCCACACTACCGAAACAAATACACCAAAAAAAGTTCTGATCTACACCCGAGCATCTGCTATAAATTCTAAATAATCAATCAAAACTAATACATTACATTCAATCCACAGATTTATGTTGACGCGTTAGTCTCACAATCAATGTTCATGAATTATTCAGCTACACAATGCTATACAAATTACTGCAACAAAATTCAGAGTAAACGTATGTAAATCAAACCTC
This sequence comes from Arachis duranensis, assembly GCF_000817695.3. Classification (NCBI taxonomy): domain Eukaryota; kingdom Viridiplantae; phylum Streptophyta; class Magnoliopsida; order Fabales; family Fabaceae; genus Arachis; species Arachis duranensis. The sequence goes on along the minus strand of NC_029773.3, from coordinate 89,225,376 downwards.
AAGAACTTCGTTAGATTCAAATTCATAATCCACTTTGCCCTGATTCAGCTGAGAATCTGAGGTTGAATCATCCATTATCTTCAAAATGAATCCAAACTTTGATTTCAGTAAACAAAAATCGATAGAAAATGAAGCTGGAGTTAGAAAGAGAAAAGAACGAAAAGAAGAAGAACGAAGAAAGAAACAAATCTAGAAATAAGGAGAGAAGAACGAGAAGAAGAAGAACCAGAAGAAGAGCAAAGAAGAAAACAAATCTTTTAAATTTGGTAGTTATATATACGCGGGATCTTTATATAGCGCGTGTATTGGACGTAGGGCTTGCAGCGCGTTTGGGGGGTTTATTGGTTAATGAACTTGTAAAGCATACAAGCCCTAATGGCTTGTATGCAGAGCTTTTCTATTTTGATATATGTCATTCTGATAAAACTCGCCCCAACAACACCTACTTTAACTCATTTATTGTTTGAGAAGGATTGCATTATTTTTGCAGGGGCAGAGAAGGAGGAGATTTACCAGCTAATTCAGATTCTCAACACTTACACGACTGTCTCAGAAAAAATGTAGAGAAATCTAGCATCACTTTTGGTAAGCACGTCCCAATCAAGATAAGAGTGAACATTGAGGAGATCCTAAGTATTCCAATGTGGGATAGTCCAGGAAAATACTTAGGACTCCCAGCCCACTAGGGTAAATCTTAAGTATTCCAAGTGAACACAAACATTCTAACTTTTTTCTTTCATTTTATAGTTATCACCATTTGGCCATTGGGCATTGAGGGAAGAAGGGAAGAGATAACTTAATATCCGGTACTAATAGTTATATAATACATAAAGGAAGAAATAAATCAAAATACACTAGAGGAATAGAGAAAACTGCTCACCAGATACCAATGAACTTCTTTACTCATGGATAACATTAAAGCAGAATCTTGTATCCATGAACGAGCATCATTGTGTTTAAGAAAATGTTGCTCTGCCTAAAATGAAAACTGCAAAACAGGTTCCATGTTAATTGCAAAGGGCTGAATGAGAAAGGAAAATTCTGTAATCATTGATGCTTCATAATATTGTGTCTACTTACCGTTTCTTCAACTATTACTCCTCTTAAACCACTGAACTCACAGTGAATTAGGGTTTCAGAGCTAACTCTCCCAGAAATGCTAACAACCAAGGGTAAGATTTCTGCATCTAACAGTTGTGCTGGAAAGCGAGGAAATCCGAAGCAAGGTCACAAATCACAAGAGCACATATTGCATCACTAATTACGAAGTAGCAAGTAAAAATGCACATCAACTCTACATTAATAAGAAGTATCATTACAGGTAATTTACTAAAAGAAACAAGTATTATAAAGAGTAAATTAATGATAAATATGATATCACAGACACCAATATCATAGATAATGTCTGAAGCATACAACAAAATGTCGTTACCAAAATGGTTATAATAAAAATTTGCATGTTGCAACAAAAAAGCTCAGCAAAAATGGCGTGAACATAGGAAGAAAATGGATGATGAACAAAGAAGCCATACAAGGCCAATGTTCAATCTAGCCAGCAACAACTGCTTTCCAGCCATATGCAAAACCAAAATCCCTAGAAGCTACAATTAGGAAAACTAATCTAGGTTAAGAAAGATGACACAAGTAACAAAAACAATTTTATACCGAATTAAACTATCCAATTCAGTAGCCAGCATTATCACTGTGGAAACACAGATTAATCATTAATCTGATCAGTATTTTCTTTTACCCAGTTTCAGTGACAATCTCTCTAGTGCATAGCAACACAGGGCAACAATAAATCTGAAACAATGCCAGTGATATAACACAACTTCATTTATCAAGCATGATTATATTTATACGCAATTTATTGTATGAAATAATAAAAAAAACAAACAATCTCTACATGCACAACAATTTGAATATCAGTTACTCATATCATACACTTCAAAACAACAAAAATAAATGCAATTAAAAAACTTGCATATCTACATAAGAAGAATTGAACTTTCAGTGTCAGGGGGTCCAGAAGGGAAAAGCAAACATACCCAGCTCCTTCAATTGATTGACCCTTGTTACAGATTTAAAAAGCTCAGCATCCCTGCAAAAAAATTAAAATTGAAAAATAAAATAAAACTATATATATGTTATAAGAGTGCCATTTATTATCATTACAATGCACAAATGTTTACATCTTAGATCTAAGTTTGGATTGAAATTAAGGGGAAAAGAAAACAAATAGTCAGAAAATCAGCCACCTGCCACTGCTTCTGCCAAGGAGGTATAGAGCAGCTGCACTCAAACAGCAACTTATTCCACCCCATGGAATCATCGTCATCAAAGCTTTCTACTTTTTCAAAAAAAAAAAACACTAGCTATGATAAAAGGCTAGAGTCATTAGCAGAAACTCCAGAACCAAACCAATCGGAAAATTAAATTAGAAAATGATTTGAATTGCAATGAGGAAATAATGCGGCGATCGTAGAGAAAATCACAAAAAAGGGTTTTTTTGCAGCTGAGAAAGTGAAGAGAAAAACAGAAAAACGAAGGTGGCACAGTGGTGGGTTTGTGTTTGGGAAAGTTTCTTACTTTATTGGATTACACAAAAGAGAAAAGGGGAAGAAACTGAAAACTAAAATTTGGGTGCTTGAGAAAAAGTAAAGGAAAAAGAGAATTTGATGCAATGAGTGGAAGTGAAGAGAAAGGAAACGAGGTATGGTGCGTGTGTGTGGAGTTGTTGGCACGGTTTTTTTGTGGCCAATGCATCCACGATTTTGTGCTTTGCTTAATTCTTCGAGTGAACTACCACCCCGGTCCCTAACCATTTCGCACAATGACAAAGCAATCCCTGACGAATATTGTAATCCACTTTGGTCCCTGTCCCATATCTCTGTCACACAAGCCGGTCCTTGAGGGTGAATCTCCGGCAAGAATGAACGGAAGCTGGCTGACGTGGATGATTGAAATGGTCAGGGGGTTAGTTGTCTGAATCCACGTCAACATAAAACGTGGTCATTTTGAGGGGAGGTGCCAAAAACATTTATTTCACACTGTGCCATTCCATAAAAACCCTTCATTTACCTTTCAGAATTACCAGTAAACCCTAGGAGAGAATGTTTTTTACCTTCGTAACCATTGTTTACCTTGGGAAGTTAGAGAGTCGTGTTGACGTTGTTACTGGGGTGGGCATTGACGAAGCTGACATCGTTGTCGTTGACGGAAATCTGACGGTGCTTGAAGGAGCTGACTGACTGTGCTTGTGACGGTGTAGGTAAGCCCCTTTCTCCATGGATCTCTTTGTGTCTTGTGCTTTATGTGGTCCTATTAACTCACTCTGACATACCACCATTGAGCTTTACAACTCACTTGTGGTCTTGAATAAAGAAAACATGAAACCTGATTAAAAAATGTCTAACGTGATTAATCAGGGTTGATTATGTATTATTTTAAGCACACATTAGAGAAAGTTAGAAACATATTCCACTAATTTTGACCGTGGTGAATTTAGGAAAAATTGATTATGAGATTGTAATGCATGTTTATTTTTTGTAGATGTCTGAATATTTAATTATTCCGGTGTTTCATCATGGGGGAGATTTCAGAATGATTCTGAGGAAGGTGGATCCAGTTGAGAAAGAAATGCACCCGAACAAGGCAAAGAAGACTTTTGAAGTCACATGCAGTAAGTGTGGCCAAATTGGGCATTATTACAAGACCTGCAAAAATAAAGCTAAGGACCCAAACTGGACATCCATGACCAAGAAAGAGAGAAGGACTGCTAAATTGCATATTGTAGTCACCAATGTCCCCAGCCAGAGCACACCACAGGTATCTTAGGGTTCAATTTGCCATATTATAGACATGGTCAGGGTCTTAAGTGTCTGCTATTTTAATGGTTAGGGTTCGATTTGTCTTACTTAACTATTGGTTATCCATTTCATTAGGATCAGCCATAACAGGGCACTAGTGCAGCTGCACCTCAAAGTGATCCTTTGATAAATATTCTTTTCACCCACAGTCCTATTGGTAATTTTTGTTATCTGACTGCAAAGTTCTTGGTGTAGGCAAAATCAAAGAAAAATAAGAAAAAGTAACCTAAAGCGATTGGAAGGTCTAATCCTACACTTACTCAAGATCATGTGGATGAGATACCCCTCTCACAAACTGCACCACAAGCCGAAGAGGTGTGTGAATATATAACTTGTCTTTATTCAATATTTTCTTAATACGTAACTGTCTTCTTTTATTGTTTCAGCCTGCATCAGATTCAATCAACTTGAATCACAGGCCACCACAACATCCCATTTTTACTGAACAGGTGAACCAATTGCAAAGGAGGAAGCACCCTATTGTAAGGCCCCCAGTGCCTCCCACATCTGCTCCACCCATGGTTAACCAATCTGCTCAACCAGCAATGGGGTCAGGCCTTCTGCTCCACCAACGATTAACCAATTTTCTCAACCAATAATGGGGATCAGGCCTTCTTTTCCACCAACACCAAATAGTATATCCACGGAGACAATGCACACAGCAAGTTCTGGTACTACTTCAAGGCTTTTCATGTTTATTCCAACTCCTGGGTTCATCCCACCAAGAAAGAAATAATCTATGTAGGGATATGACAAACTCATTTCATATGTTTTGTGTGTTACTTTGGTATTATCTGCCAATGTTATTTTGGCTTTGTTTTGGCAATTTTATGCCATAAGTAGAAAACTGATAAATTATGTGTTATCTCGCTTTTGTAAAGGGTTATATGCTGCCCCTGAATATTGTTGCTACATTTTCAGAACTTTTTTTGTGTTGCTTCTTCAGTGCATGAACCTATTATATTATATGAATTGTGTTTGCTTTTTGTAAGTCTATTCTTATCTTCATATGTCCACAATAATAATAATAATATTAAACAATATATGTGTTTGATTATCTCCAAACAAAATATCATAAGAAGATAACAATCTTAACATCAATTCACATAGTCATCCTCTAACTTAATGTCCTAACACAGTTTGAAACTATAATTCCATAGAAAAATGCAATAACTGCTGCAATACTAAAACACCTATGGTCACTCTGCACATGTTTGCATCTCTTAACTTCCAGTTCTAAAGCATGTACTGTATGCTCTAGCTCCTTCACTTTTCCACCAAGCATCTTAGCTGCAGCCACGTCCTGATCTTTGGGTTACTTTCCAATATCAAAACCGAACGATTTCGAGCCTTCAAAATTGAACAACGCCACAAAATCATCAAGCCACACAAAGTATTTGCAGTGTGACCGTGAACTCTGTAGTATTTACAGGTAATGGTAAGAACATGTTACCAGAGGTCATATCAAACAAACTTAATTAAAAATTTAAATCACCTTAAAGTTGGGACATCCATAAAATAACCTATTAGGGTTAAGCTCCATCGAAGATAGGAACAGAATTGCATGAGTTCCACAATAGCACTGTGGAGCATTGAACCTCTTCTTCTTTATCGTCTTCTGCAGTCCAACACTTCCAGTAGAGCCAGTTGTTGCACTCCTGCTTTTGTTGTTGACTGCGTCTCTTCCAATTTCATGAACAGACGTTGAAGTGAGCTCCCTCATGCTGCTCATGGCGACTTAGGGCTTCACAAATTAGTCAGAAGGAGGGGGACGAATACCCACAACGAATAAGAACTCACCTCCCCTCAAAACGACCACATTATATGTTGACGTGGATTCGGACAACTAACCCCTGACCATTTCAATTGTCCACGTCTGCATCAATCGTCCACATCAGCCAGCTCACACACGCTCACCATGACAGCTCAGCATTTTCCGTTCATTATTGCCGGAGATTCACCCTCAAAGACCAGCTTGTGTGACGGAGGTATGGGACAGGGACCGAAGTGGATTACAATATTCGTCAAGGGCTGCTTTGTCATTGTGCGAAATGGTCAGGGGTCGGGTTGGTAGTTCACTCTAATTCTTCTTTCTTATCCTCTTAAATCCAAACGTAGATCTACACATATGTGACAATCCCCCCAACTTGAAGTATAAAAAGAAAACTTCGATATTGAATTAGAATTTTTTTCCTTTCAAAATGCTGTTGTGTTAAATTGGTCTTGGCTTAACTGTAGATAGGCTCACTTTAGCATTTTAGTGTTAGTTTCTATTTTTTCGACCTACCGTCCTTACGGTCTGACCTTAAATGGTGCCCCCACTGTAGGTATGGCACAACTTTCTCTTCCAGGACCCCGTGTTAACAGATACATCTGGGTCACCTCTGACATGAAGGGTACTCCTTCACAAATAACCTTAGAGGAGCTCACGGAGTTCCGCTTTCGTGACCAGCTATGTGGGGGAGGTGACGAGGAGGGGCGTTACGAGGTGTTTGTTCCCGCTGCCCACGAGCGCATATGCCAACTTAACCTTAACACTCCCCGAATAGCCGACTGGATTTGGATGTACAAGGCGATGTTCACCATTCTGGAGATTCGTATCCCCTTCTCCCCCTTCAAATGTCACTTTTTAATCGGTGCGACGTGGCTTCGTTGCAGCTGCATCTGAACAATTGGGCAACCATCCGGTGTTTCGAGATGGTCTGCGAGTATGAGGACCTGCCGGCTTCTGTGGCGGTGTTCTTATGGTTGTTTGTCTTGACTAACCCTTCCAAGGAGGGAAGACATAAGAAGGGGTTTATGTCATTCCGGGCTGTTCAGGGCAGATTAATTTTTGAGGTGTTTAAAGACTCATTTTATGGCTTTAAAGATAAGTTCTTTAAGGTCCGACCTACCGAAGGTCACCATCCTTTCAGATTAACTCTGGAAGGGGAGCGACGGATTCCGACTTACTGGAGTTTCGGAGCCGGGTCCAATGCTTTTACGAAGGTTACGTACAAGGGCTTTACTCAGTGAGATAAGAACATTGCTGATGTGTTGCTGGCCATTTTTAACAAAAACAATATTAACTCTCATCTTTTAATGAGTGATCGGGAGATGGGTAGAGGTTATATAGGTGAGTGGTCGACTGGCTGTGTTGCCGTTTCTCCTCTACTCCCTCTTCTCTTTCTATCTCTCTCTTTTTTTTACCGAGCTAACGGGTTGTTGTGTATTGCAGTGGACATGGCTGCTGGGCACACTGGACTTAAGGATTTAATGTCCCAATTTCTTCCTGGCCACAGCGAGGTTCGCTTTACGACCCAGTCTACAGAGCATCCGTCCTCCCCGAACGCCAAAGCACAATCAGTTCCTCCCCCTCCCCCTCCAGGGCCCGTTGGTCCCGTCGTAATGAGCGGTCCAAGTGGTAGCGGGGTAGTGCCTCCAGAGGCAGAGCTGGCCGGAAAGAGTCCCGATGTTGCGATTGTCGACAATCCTCGCAAGAGGAAACCGGCCTCTAGTCCTGAGGGGTCCCTCACTGTTATGGAAAAAAATTTTGATGCTGGGGGTTTCATTTATTTCCAGCTCATGCCTGACATTAATGAATTATTTCATGATGGGGACCAAGGCGCTCAGGCCAAGTGGATCTACTGATGCATGCTGAGGGCCGCAACTATTGCTAGGAGAGCAAAACGTATTTTGACTCAGTCTGGGGCTCTGGACGAGAAGTATTTTCAGTCGCTTCAAGAAGTTGAGAAGCTGAAGTCGGAGGTCGGGATCTTAAAAGAGAAGTTAGCCGACTCGGAGGGGAAGCTGAAGACCTCCGACGAGGCGGTCGCCTGGCTTACCAACCGGGAAATGAAGTTGGAGTCTGAGCTCAACACTGCTCGTGGTGAAACTTCTGCAACCCAAACCAAGATTACTGCTTTGGAGGCCAAGCTTGAGGAGGCCGAGAGGTCGGCAAAGAGCGCCAAGGATGAGGTAGCCGGGCTGAAAGGAGAGGTCACTGGTTTGAAGAAGAAAAATAAAGACATCGTGAAGATGGCAAGGGAGGTGATTAATGGAACCGAGGAGGCGATTAAGGCCCAGGTCAAGCTGCTATCTCCCCTAATAAATTGCTACATATATAAAATTAAAAAGTTTGAGTGTTTAATATTTATAATTAATTATTAATATATTTAAATATATTTCTATCACTATTATTATAGTAGATTTATTTTAACTAAGAGTTTATTATTTATAAATAGTTTCTTGTGGGACTATAGATACTCTATTTATCACTTAATTGTAAAATTTACTCTGTTGTCTTTTTTCTTTTTTCGATATAGGTCTTGATTCTAACCTTGTTTCATCAATTTCGCTCTAATTTTACTTGAGTTGGTAAGTCCTTTATAATTCAAAGACTTGATGTTCTATATAAATAGCTTGAAAGTTATTTAGATTTGTTAAACTGCTTTATGTAACACAGACAAAAGTCGATTTTAGTGACTTGAGTATACTGTTTTGTAAATATTTTAATAGATAAAATTAATAAATCATGTTTTAATTTGTTATAAATATTAAAGTCGATTTTTTTTTAAATATGTTAAATATGTTTTAAATATGATATGAGGATGTGTTACCTTTTAGTATGATAAAAAATTCTATTTATTTTTATTTTCTGTAATATCGATTTTTGAGAATTGCTTAAAAAGATTTTTTTTAAGCGTCAGTCATGACTAGATGAGTCGTGACACTTAAATTTTAAGATTAATCTTAAAAAATTATTTTAATATTTTAGGTATTAATAATAAAGATATTTTAGTCGTTTTAATATAAAATTCAAATTCTTATTTTCTAATACAATCAAACAACCTTAATCAATATTATAACAATATTTTAGTCATTATTGCTAAATGGCCATTTTGGTCTCTTATAATAAATTCTGTGAGTATTTTTTCTTTTTAAAATCAATTTTAAATTTTAATTCCTCGTATAATTAAACAAACTTAAATTGAAAATAATATTTTAGTCTTTTAGAATTAATTATAAAATATTATTTTTATCAAAATATTGAAAATGGTACTTTAATTCTTTTGCAAAATTATTCAAAAAAATATGTTAATATTTTCATAATAAA
>NC_029773.3:89208994-89216404 GCF_000817695.3 Arachis duranensis | reverse complement strand
TGGATTGAAACTGAGTTAACAGGGAGGAATTAATTAATATGTGCGTGAATATATATAGTAATTTTTTGTTTATATCGTATCTTCTAATTCAGCAGCAACAGGTTAAGGATTAATTCACAACTATGATCATACTAAATTTTAAGAATTAATTATTAATTAATAAATTGCTATATATATAAAATAAAATTTAAATTTCTAATATTTATTTAAATAATCTAATAAATTAACTATTAAAACAAGTCAAATTAATTACATAATTTTTGTAACTTTAATTTATATTTTATTTTTTTAATTAATTTACTGTCAAATAATTTTAATTTTAAAAATTAGACTCATTTAATGACTGATTTTGGATTAGTGGAATCGAACTATGAAAGGTTTGATCCAATTCTCTTAACCACGCCGATAACACTATTCCATTATTTAGTAATAGTCTATTTTGAGGTTTGAAAAGAATCATAATTCTTGATAATAAGATCCTAGTTACGTAGTGTGTGTCTATATATATATATATTGTTGAAGAATTTTTCCTTTCAATTTAATTTTCATAGGCTTGTTCCGGTGGCTGATATTGCACGTGTAGGTAGCAAATTAATATTTGTGATCTACTATTGACTTGTGACTACCTTCTAGATTGTGTGGAAAAAAATAAAACAGATGTTATTAAAAAAAGGAATAGATAGGAGAAAATGACAAAAAAAGACAAAGTTGAAGAGATGAATTGATAGTGGATAGTGGATAACTAGTAAAGTGATAGATACCATATCTCTATTTGCATACCGAAAATCATGATGATGAATAATTCAATCAATTAATAGAAGTATAAAACATCAATTTCACACACTAAGATACAAACTTAATCAAAGGTTGGGTTCGAGGAAGGAACCTTTTTAAATGTGTGCCTCCAATTTTGTCCTTCATATTCACCTAAGTTAGTCAACTTAATTGGCTGCTCTCGGGTTCTTATTCCATACCAATGTAACACCTTCCCTCCATAGTCAACCACCAATTATTAAGCTCTCTCAAAAGAAATAAATAATAAAATAAAGTAATATTATCACATATGATTCTATAATTTAACCCCTCGCTATTAAGTCATTTTTTCAGATGTTTTCTAAGGTGGTTATCCTCCCTCTTCTGTTACACTAATGCACCATATTGGATATTTAGTTTTAGAGAAATAAGATAAATAGATGTCTGTCTTTAACTCTTTATCATTTGAAAACACATATATTTTTAATTAATTAAAAATATAAAAATATCTCTCATTTTGTAGACTACAAAATATTTAAATCTATCAGTTTAGAACATACAAAAACAAATAGATCATTCAAAAATATTTAGATGTCTCGCGTTTTTAAAATAGTAGAATACTTTTGTATTTTTAATTAAAAGAATAGAGATCTATTTATCGTTTTTTTTTATTAAATATGATAATTTTAATAATAAATATTTTTTATTTATTTGTAAGCACTTTAATGGATGAATTTCAATGTTTTTCCGTGTTTATTGTTTAAGGTATTTTCTCTTCTTAGTATTATTAAGGGGAAAACACTAATTAACTCTTAGACGTAATTAAACTTATATATTCTTTCATAAAAAATCAATAATTTTTTTTTTTCACAACCGAATTGATCAATAAAATTTCTAAGAGTAAAATCTAAATGCAACTTTCATTTACACGCAAAATTTCTACAACGTTATTAATATGGACATTAAAAAAATTTGACATCAATTCAACCACCACACTGGTACAATTACATCAAATTGCCCGTCATTTGCACTGACCTAATTTATAAATGGAAAAAAAATTAAAAGTCAGTAATTTTAATTTATGTTAATCAATATTTTTAGCCATTAGATTAATATTTTTAATCCAATAATCTAACATCATATATTTAACCAACACTTTTAAATATTATTAACTAATTGTTAACAAAAAATAATAAATTGTGATAATTTTGTAACATTATCCGTTATATCTATTTTAACAAGCAAATAACATTGTTGGCAAAACAAAAAATCAAAGAAAGATTTAAAAAAAAAATTAGGTAACTAAGTGTTAATTCTCAAGTATCACCAATTGAAATTAAAGTTTATAATTTATTTTTATGAGTAATACTACATAAATAAAATTTATTATTTTTTTATTAATATCTAGCCAATAATTTTTTTATATTAATTAGATTATGAATTCATAAACTCTATACTCTAAATTTTAATAGTATAAAAAATAAAATATTAATCTAAAATATTAGCTGATATTAAAAAGTGTTAGTTTACTAATATTTTTTTATTTTTATAATTTAAATTGATATTTTAGTAAATAAAAAAATAAAAGTCTAATTCAAAATAATTATGATAAATATATATTAAAATTAATTATTAATATAAATATATATTAAAAATAAATTAAATAATATCTATATATATTTATACACAAATATATAATTATTAATTTGGTTTTGTCTTTTTTTTTCTTTCTTTTCTATTTAATCACATAAAAAAAACCTGGAATATAATACTTGTGATTCAGTGATTGTACTAATTTTTGTTGTTTCCATTATAGTACCTTTGATTACATAATAAGCTAAGATTGTATAAAGTGAATTGTCAAACACTCAAACATGTGATTATATTCATATTCTGAAGCCTCAAAACCCCACCATTTCCAACTCTTTCTTCAAACAAGAGGCAACTACTCATCACCACCACCATTATTCTAAATGACCATTTTACCCCTCTTCCTTTTCTTCTTCTTTCTCCCACCACCATCCCTCTCCCAACAACCACCACCACCACCAACCTCATCATCATCATGCCCTCTTAACTTCACCATCCTCTACACCCTCACCGGCACCGGAAACACCCCAACCTCTTACTCCGCCGCCTCCGGAACCACCGTCACAAACACCAAGTGCCAGTTCATCCGCCAATCCTTCCGCCTCCTCCAGTCCGACCTCCTCCGCCGCACCGACAACTTCATGCCACCCCTCTCCGCCTCCCTCTCATGCTGGTCCAACTTCCAATCCTACATCAACTCCTTCGACCCCACCTTCCATATTCAATCCTCATGCGGATTCTCCAACGCTTCAATTTCCCAAGGTTGCGTCAACATCACCACAAGGCAACGCTTTGAATCGTTGGTATCCTCTTCCGTGCTTCAAAATGTGGATACTAGTTGTAACCAGTCCCTTGAGAATAACTCGCCATGCGCACTCTGCACTACAAGCTTGTCTTCTTTACCAGCTTCTGGTAAATCTCTTGGGAACCTCAGTGATTGCACTTCTCTGCCTTCTGTTTATGCTGCTGCTTTTAGCAACGCTTTTGGCCCTTCTAACCCTGGCACTGCAAAGTGCTTGTTCTCCCTTGATTTCACACCTCTCGGTGATTCTAACAACAAGAAGAACAAGAAGAAGATTGTTGTTTCTGTCGTTGTCACCTTTATTTGTGTTTCGGGTTTGGTTTTCGTGGTTTTGGGATTGTGGAAGTTGAATGAAAAGTTGAGTGGTAAAAATGTTAGTGTTGCTGAAATGGGTTTGGTTTCTTCTTCAAGTGTTATGGGTTTGGATTATTCTTCTATGGATCAGAGCACTACTTTGATAAGATTCAGTATTGAGGATATTAAGAAAGCTACTAAGAATTTCTCAAGAGATAACATAATTGGAAGAGGAGGTTATGGCAACGTTTACAAAGGGTTGCTAAATGATGGAACTGAGGTTGCATTGAAGAGGTTCAAGAACTGTTCTGCTGCTGGTGATTCCAGCTTCAAGCATGAGGTTGAGGTTATTGCAAGTGTTAGGCATGTGAATCTTGTTGCATTAAGAGGATATTGCAGTGCCACAACAAATTCAGAAGGGTACCAAAGAATCATTGTTTGTGATTTAATGAAAAATGGTAGCCTTCATGACCATTTATTTGGCGGCGGTTCTTCTTCATCAATTGGGCTTAATAATAAGCTAAGTTGGCCAATTAGGCAAAAGATTGCACTAGGAACTGCTAGAGGAATTGCTTATTTGCATTATGGTGCTCAACCTTCCATAATTCATAGAGATATCAAAGCAAGTAACATTCTTTTAGACGAAAAATTCGAGGCTAAGGTAGCCGATTTCGGTCTAGCAAAGTTTAATCCTGAAGGTATGACACATATGAGCACAAGGGTAGCAGGAACAATGGGTTATGTGGCTCCGGAATATGCTTTGTATGGTCAATTAACAGAGAGAAGTGATGTTTTCAGCTTTGGTGTTGTGCTTCTTGAGCTTCTAAGTGGAAAGAAAGCACTTTCAATGAGCAATGACGGTCAACCTTCTGCGTTGACCGATTGGGCATGGTCAATGGTTAGAACAAACAAGGCCTTAGATGTGATTGAAGATGGAATGCCAGAACTTGGGTCACCCAAGATTCTTGAGAAATATGTTTTGATTGGTGTGCTCTGTTCTCATCCTCAATTGTATGCTAGGCCTACTATGGATCAAGTTGTTAAGATGATGGAAACGGATCAAAATGTTGAAGATAATGAGGAATCCATGGTGCCGGCTATACCGGATCGGCCGATCCCTCTGGTGGCCGGAAGGATTGATATAGAGAGATCGGCCAGTAGTAGTGGCGGCTATCTAGTCCTACAGGGTACCAAGCTTATACAATTGGAAGTGATAAGCATTCTTCTAATAACTCTAAGGAAGATGGAAGTTCAAGCTCCAAGATTTTAAGTATAGAAGAATGAGATTTTTCTTCTTCAAATACTGGCTAGTTTTAGCATCATTTTGTTTATACATTTATAATTTGATTTCTTTTATCTGTTATAGAATCAAATGTACATATTTTGATACTTCTTTTTGAGCTATACTTTGATCAAGTTTTCATGAATTCTAGTGCTAGATATTAGACCTAATTTTTCAATTTTACACTTTTGAGAATCTTGAAATATGTCAATGCTCTTAATATATGAAAGAAGAGGAATGATTTTTGGTTTGGTAGGTTGTTTTCAATGCCAATTAATTACACTTCGGTTTTGTTTTTGCTAACTATATCATGTTGTCACCTTTGGGCATAATTGCATGTTTAATATTCTCTCTCTTCATATTTATTTGTTACTATATATCATTTTTTGGTTAATATATATAAATTACTTATATTTAAATATAGCATTTGGCTAATAGGTGTATGTCTTAAGGATAGATGATAAAGTTATCAATTAATTTTTTTATAGAAAAAAATAAAAAATTTAAAATTTCAATATATTTATTTTGTATTTATTAAAATAAAAAATTAAAAAATTTGTCATTAACAAAATCTAAAGATACATGTTAATTAAACTCTTAAATATATTAATATAAGAATGTAAAAAAAATTATAGTAATAGACTAATATATTTTGTATTTAAACAAATCGATCTAGTGATTTACTAAAAAGTAATTAATTTGGATTGGTTAATTATAAACTCTTAAATAAAAATTATATTCACAATAAATTAAAACGAGAGGACTGAGAATATACTAGAAAATCAAAAAATAATTTATTAAAAAGTAATTATGATAGATAAAATAAATAAGAAGAGACGAGCAATATATTTATTAAATCATAGTTGTCATTCCCCTGAAATTAAAATAAGAGAAGCTGGTATTAATGTTTAATGTCTCTGTCAAGTAAAGCGAAACATTTTGGCTTGTTTTTTGGGGTTAATACAGGTTGCATCTGATTACATTAATTATGAGTAGTTATCATTAAAAAAATTTATGTGTAATATTACTTTTTTTTTTTAATTATTAATATGTGGTTTAAGTTATTGCATGAGTAGTGGATCCGGTTTTGGATAGTATAAGAAATGGTTCTCACAACATAATAATTCATGTACTATTTTGATACATTTGCCGACATAAATAAGTGTTTATAAAACTTTTCTTATGATGTGATTTGATTGGTGTTATTCTGAAAATACTAATTGACAATAAGTCAATGATAATCTTCACTTCTTCAGTATTGTGGCTGGTTTTATTTTTTAATTAATTTCAGTGTCAAAATTTAAGAATTCAAACCGCCGTGATTGAAATACCAGAAATTCTAGAAAATTATGATGGAATATCTTGAAATCTAGTAGCTCGCCAATATTGGACTAGTCAAATAATAAATAATAAATAACTAAGCTCATTTTCTTTTAAGACCTCTTGTCCCAAAATGGAAAAATCATCCTTATAAAAAGAAAAGACTATATTTATTAGGAGAGAAATGTTGAAGAAAAATTTTAGCAGTCAATATTTTTTACTAAATCAGACTTTTAAATCAGTTATTAATATAATATATATTAAAATATAAAGTACACGTTAAAAATGAGTTACATAATATATGTACATAAATACATAATAATCAATTTTAATGATTCATTTTAATGTATAGATAATATTTTTTAATTAATATTTTACACAAATATTTTATTTTTATACTATTAAAATTTACGATTTAAAATAATAATTTTGAATTTAAAATTTAATATTTAAGATTAAAATTTAGAACTTAATTAATATCTTATTCTTTGATATTACGAACAAAAATACGTTTAACTATTGCACAATGTAACTTTTTTTTCCGATGGTATTTTAAGACAATTGAAGATTAACATCTTTTTTTTTTGTCTTAACATCCTTTGATAAAAGCATAAGAATTAGTCATGACAGACGAGCTATATCTTATATATATATAAAGAAATGCAAGATAAATTGTTCATGAAAAATCAAAATTTTGCCTTTAACATGAATAAAATATGGGCCCAAATATGTCAAGAAAAGATTGGAAATCGATCCTCTCAATTTTTTTTAACAATTGAGGAAGTAAAATGTAATCTTTCATCAACCAAGTTAGCTTGATCTAGTGGTTAGCTCACTAGTCCCTTAAACAAGTGTCGGAAGTTCAAATCTCGCCTTTTGCATGCAGCAACCCGACAGATTAGGGCTAAAGGATACTGTAAGAAAAAAAAAGGGTTAGAAATTACACTTTATTATAATTTTTGGATTTCATTATTTAATTAGTTTTTTTTCCATAGTATTCTCTAATCTAATAGGACAAGGACTAATTTGTCGCAGACGGACGAGTGAGCTGATCACTCGTCCAACCCAAATTGGCTAATTAATTTTTCGACTTAATAATATTTTGCTATAAGAGAAATAATAAAGAATGTTGACATTGGGCTGGGCTTCAAAACTAAGCAGGCCAGGCCCAAGTATAATTAACAACAAACGATGGTACTAATAAGAAGAAATACTTGGCTCTAGTGGCATTTCTCTCCCCTCCCCACCTCAAGGTCTAGGGTTCAGAGGAAAATTGTGAAAATATGTGAGGAGTGTGTGAGTGTATTGTGTATATAGGATTGGGGGTTGTCCAATCCACCGACCAAAAAAAAAAAACACACAACTAATT
>NC_029773.3:89207837-89208958 GCF_000817695.3 Arachis duranensis | reverse complement strand
CAACTAATTACCAAACTATGCCCAAAAAAAAACAAAACACAATGAATTCCCCTGGTTTTGAATTTTTCTCCAACAAATATTAATTCAAAGATTTCCAACAAAAAGATTAAACAGTATTGTTCCATATGCTCTCTTATTTTTATTTTTTTCCATTTCTGTTTCTGTATTGGTTAAGAGGTTCAATTTTCTTTCTTTCCAACTTTTTTTCATAAAAAGAATATCGACAAGAGAAGGAATTATTTATTTTGAAACAATATCATTGACATGATATAAAATTTAAAGCGAGCACATTACAATTTTTTTAGAATAAATTTTTAATTGTTGTGAGAAATAAGTTTGCATAACTTATATAAAAATATTTTAGTGTTGTTTATGTTTAACAGCCTTTCATATCTATTTTTTATTTTAGTCATACATGTTTATTTCTTTCTCTTTGATGTATGTTTACTTTTTTTATTTTTTAATGAAAAAACTATTTATTAGTAGTAAGATGAATCTAAGTTGTAGGCAAAAAGAAGTGTATACCAATAGTTTCATATGCCAAAATGTGTACCATATTCAATTAGGCAAAGGGTTGCTCTAGTGTACAGATGTATACCCATACAGATATACAGATATTCTATCTCTTTCAATAGTTGCTAGACACGTGGGAATATGCTTTTACAGGATGGAGCAGGGTGTCAGTCTTTAGTAACTCGCGCTCAAGAATGGCTCTGCTTAGCAGCCAAGTCAGGTGTGCTGAATTGCAAACGGGTTTAAGTTGTTGGATCAGATTCAATTGGAATAGTTGTTGGTCCTGTGTTGGTCTGTTTAACTCTTTAATGGGCCTACAAGGTCGACATGTAGCTATGATCATTCTAAGTCTTGTTAAAAATTAAAAACTAAAGATTTATAGCTTTGATTTAAGCCAAAACAATAAAATAGGTTGTCACGATTATGATTATTATTAATGCATTGCTTAATTTAGATTATTTTTTCAAATATGTCCGTTAACAATATTTCTTGTAAAAATTGTGTGTCAAATGTAAAAAGAAATTACAAATTTATGAAAGTACCCTGTACCGACGTCATTATTAGTATTAGCATTATTATTAGACATTAGTACTACCGTTAATAATAAT
>NC_029773.3:89205465-89207824 GCF_000817695.3 Arachis duranensis | reverse complement strand
ATTAATAATAATAATAATAATAATAATAATAATAATAATAATAATTATCCTTTTTGAGAAGACACAAAGCTACTTTATATTTCTAATATCACTAAATCGACGCACCAAATCGAATTGAATTTTTTTTAATCTGTCTATATATCAATTTATTAGACAATATTAGTATTAGTATTATTATTATTATTATCCTCTTTGAGAAGACACAAAGCTACTTTATATCTCTAATATCACTAAATTGACGCACCAAATTGAATTGAATTTTTTTTAATCTGTCTATATATCAATTTATTTATAATGATAAATTATATTATTAAATAAATTTTTTTCTAAATTATACAAATATGCAACATTTTATGTTTGCTTATGACTGGTACAATTTTATATCCACCCGTTTCACGTCTTGCAGACCAAATTTTTGGATTATATTATCCCTAGACTCCGTGAAACTCGTCGAATGTCTAATGAAAATACTAAGCATATCTTTATCCGTAAATTTAATTTCGAAACGTATTTTTTTCGTAATCAATCCTCTATAGTGTACCAAAACCAATAAGCTCTCATCACTAGTCATTATGGGACTCACTATGATGGAGAATTCGGATTCCACACCTATTTATAAACACTAATTCCCTACTAAAATGAATTAGTCAAGCTCCATTTACATATGTTGCTAAAAATTTAGTAAATCTGATCAACCTATTTCGATTTATCATTGTAGGTCTCCATATATATAGATCGAATTAGGCTATTTCGATTTACCATGAAAAAACCTAACCAGTACTAAATCTACTCCACCTAATTTGATTTACCCCATACTTACATAAATCGAAATAGCCTAATTGAATTTACTCCAAATGCAATGTTACCTACTAAATCTACTCCACTTAATTTGATTTACTGCTAAAAGTTGTAAATCGAATTAGCGTAATTCGATTTACATAAAATTAGTCTTTGGGTGATAAATGTATCACTTTTCAGTGGCGAGACGACATGAGCTGCGACGGCAACGAGAGCTGTGAGGCTTTCTATGGAGAAGTCGAGAAAAAGAAGACTCTGGGTGAAGACTAGGTCTCTGGCATGGCTATGGAGAACGGACTGAGACAGTGAATCACTGAGTATGTGATGTGAGACAAATCCTAATCTCTGAAAAGTGTTTCTATGTATATACTCTGGGGCGGGTACACTCTAAACCCGACCCCGTCATGCCTCTCTCAAACACTTGCCCCGAACAAAACCCATCCCTACCTCGGGTCAGGTTATTACCTGTTCTGACCGGGTAGGGACGGGTCGAGTACTCGCTGGTTTTGGTACTTCGGTAAAGTCTAACTTACATCAATATTTCATTTATTAATGATCAACCACTAGTCACTGAATTATTACCATGCAAAACAAGATTCGAACTCCTAATATTTGCTTAAACGAACGAGTGAATTGATCATTTAATATATATACACTTATTAAATACTAAACATGATAATTGTATGTCATTAAAAAAATTACCATTTAATTTATTAAGAATTAACATAATATTTTAAAAAATCAAACACTAATTTATCAATTTTTTTTAAAAAATACCTAAAAATGTCCTATGAAGATTGCTTAAGAAAATTAAAATAAAAATTTTGGCTCTTCAATTCATTGAAAACGAGAAATTTAATAAATAATATGTTATTTACGTAAAAAATAAAATATAATGGTCATTATTACATATCCCCTCATTTTCTTAAAAAAAAATCACTACTAGTGTATGTATACATTACAATAAAAAGGCCATCAAAATTATACTGCCATAACCTCACACCCTTCATTGGACACTTCCGTTCACTTTATAGGCGCTCACCCATAACGGCTCACAGAAGAGAAGCCAGCCTCTACCGATAAGCCCTGCAACAACACTGAACGGTCTGTAAATGACTTAGCAGCTCAACTACAGTCCCAATACGCGTCAAGTTTTCTTAGACTCAAAAGAAATATTTGTAACTCTGTATGATTCATCTGTACCGTATAAACTTCCTAAACATAATTAATCTAATCCAGTGCTAAATCTTAAATGTTACATGTTCTGTGGTCAAAATATCATAAATAATAACAAAAAATATAGAAATCAATTTGAGTTAATCGAGTCAGTTTCTTCGTTTCTTTAAATAAGGTGCGACGCATTTCGAATTCCTCCGTATTTGGATTTGGGTTTGAATTTGAGTTTCTTGAATATTTTATTTATGTTTTGCAACATTTTTATCTTCTAAAACACAGAAATAATTTTTATCTTCCATTCACCTTTTCACATTGGGTTGGGTTAAAATCTATATTCTATGTATGAATTATGTTTTTTATTTTTATATTTTATAATATTTTTTTC
>NC_029773.3:89198419-89205247 GCF_000817695.3 Arachis duranensis | reverse complement strand
AAGACTCAACATGTTAGTGTGTTTGGATTAAAGTTTGTAAATGGATGTTTGTATAAAATTAATTTTATAAAATTGATTTTAGTAAAAATGAGTTGGTTAAGTAATTTATATTTGGCAAATATTATATCAAAATAGATAGAAGTAAACTAAATATTGTTTAAATTATACTACTTAAAATTATTTTTAATAAAAAATTACAGAAAAAAATATAAATTTAAATAATTATTTTATATTATCTTATAATTTTATTTTAAATATTTAAATAAATTTTAATATTTTTTTAATACTCTCGATATTCTTTAGTACTCTAAAAGAATTAACAGAATTATAATACAAGGTAAAAAAATATTCCATACAAAAAAAATAACAATAATAAATTAAAAAACTCATATAAAAAAAACAGATTTATAAAAGATAATAATATATATAAGGGAATATTAGAAAAAAATATTATAAAATATAAAAATAAAAAACATAATTCATACATAGAACATAGATTTTAACCCAACCCAATGTGAAAAGGTGAATGGAAGATAGAAATTATTTCTGTGTTTTAGAAGATAAAAATGTTGCAAAACATAAATAAAATATTCAAGAAACTCAAATTCAAACACAAATCCAAATACGGAGGAATTCGAAATGCGTCGCACCTTATTTAAAAAAACGAAGAAACTGACTCGATCAACTCAAATTGATTTCTATATTTTTGGATATTATTTATGATATTTTGACCACAGAACATCATGTAACATTTAAGATTTAGCACTGGATTAGATTAATTATGTTTAGGAAGTTTAATACACAATTATTCACTAATATTATTAATGCATAGTTAGTTAGATATCAATAATCCTTGGATAAGAAATAGAATTACTATTGTAGTTAATTCAGATGAAATATATCTTTTTCAACATAAATGGTGGCCTCAATTTATTTGTGACAGGAGATTTTGCATAGATTGGTTTATTGGTTTGTGATATATTGTAGAAGATATTTATAGTAAAAAAATAATTATATTGTTATAACAAAGTTTAATTATTCTGCCGTAAAAAAATTAGATTATTCTCATATAAATAATTATTTTGTTAAGAAAAATATATAAAACAATATACATAAATATATGACTTTTTTAGTAAAAAAAAAACCACCAAAAACATTTTATCATGTACAATGTACATATTTTTTTCCATATTTAGTCAAAATCTTTATTCTTATATATATATGGTGCGTTCTTGGGTGCCTACAACTTTTTGCCGAAATGTTGCCGAAAGTACGTGGCAAAGGGTAATAGAAAATCATAAACAACATTAAAATGTTGCTTAAAGATAAGGTGTTACCCTAAATCGCTAACTTGGCTCTGATACCAAAAAAATTTAATTTTGTCAAAATTAAAAAATTTTGACCAAAATTTTTTAATTTTGACAAAATTAAATTTTAAAAATATTGCAATTAAAAATTTTGTTTTGCTCGTACTAATAAATTTTTGAAATGTCTTTCTTGGAATTTTTGAAATATCTTTCTTTGGTTGGGTTTGCATTATTAAATTCTTCTATTTCTTCTAGCAATTTTTCTATTTCTCTTGTTATACAATCTATACAATTTTTACAGAATTGTTCTACTTCTTCTCTATTTCTAGTGTAAATGTTACTATTCTGTAATCTTACTTCATAATATCTTTTTTGATTTTTCTGAAAATTTAAATCATTTTTTAAATCTTGTAGTGTTTGATTTGCTATACCAGGCATTTTATATGCTTTTTAGATTATAGGATTTTATAAAGGTGATAAAAGTACTTGTAATTCTTGTTCGGATTCAATTTGTACTTGTTCTAGAGGTTCATCCTGTAGAGGTTGCATTACTTGAATATTTTGAACATGTATTCTTGATTCAAAAGCTTGTAACGCAATCATATTTTGTATATGAAGATAATGTAATCTATGAGCACGATAAATCTGTTTATTCTTAATATTTTCTTTTAAATTTTTGACTGATTTTTTAGTTTTAAAATGTTGTATTAATCTCCTTGTTTTAATTATCTTTTTATTTACCCTTTTAATCTCTGCTTCTAAATCTGAAGATTCAGTTGCCAAATTTCTTATTTTCATGGCTATAGCCATCATCCTTGTTTTCATTTTTCTTTTAATTGTTTTTAAAGAAATAAGACTTTTTTGAAAAACTTTCATATTACAATTTCTGCATCTTCTGCCATAGCTTCATTGTTATTTTCTAAAGATTCTATTATTCTTTCTAATTCTTCGACTTCTTTTTTCAGATTATTATAAGATAATACTAAAGTTTCAAAAGCTCTTTGATTTATTTCAGAAAACCTTAAATATTTCAAATGATTTTCTCTTTCAAAGAGTTCTTGTTTCTTATTTTGATAAGACACATATATTTCTTCTTTATTTATTGTCATAGCTTGTTATTTAAGGTTTCATTTAGTGTTTCAATCTTTTTTGTCAATTCTCTTATTTCAGAATCTTTTTCATCATCTTTTAAATGGGATAAACTTAAAGGACTATTGATTTTGGATTCTCTTATTCGAAAACTAGAGGAACACGATTTTCTTGATGTTTCCCTTAATAATAAAACTGGTTTTTCAATAGGTTTGCGCCTTGGTGTTTCAGTTTTAACAACCTTCTGGAATAAATCATCAATATAAATTCCTTCTTTGTTTTTAAATTCTATACTATGATGACTATTAGTTAATGCATAATTTATTGCATATGTAATTGAAAAAGGTTCGTCGTTTTGTTCCATTAAACTTTGTCTATGAAACTTATAAGCTAAGCTTATGGATCTATCAAAATTCTTTGTTGATAAAGGGATAGCATATCCAATATGGGTATTAAATTTAACATTTACATTTGCCAAATTTCCATGAATAATTCCAATTATTTGATCTGTGGGATCAATAATTCTTTTATCACAAATTGCTAAACTTATTGGTGAATTAATTCCTTTCATATATGTTGATTTTACTAAAACTTGGATAGTACTAATATGAATCCATCCAATCTTAGATCTTTTTTGTTGATCTTTAATTTTCTTTATTTGTTCGTTTATTTGTTCTTCATCTATTAGAGCTATTTCAAATTTATTTGTTCTTCATCTATTAGGGCTATTTCAAGTTCTCCATTAGCAGATTCTATTTTTACAGGTGCTTCAAACTGCATTTTTCCATAATATATTATGTTCTTTCTATTAAAAATTTCTTTTAGAAAGCTTTGTTTAAAATTCTCATTTGCTTTGAGATCTAGTTCTGATTTTAAAATAGCTTGCTTTTCATTATCAAGTAAAGCAGTTATTTTATAATAATCAGATTCTTCAGTTATTTCCAAATCTTCTAAATAATTCATTAAAGCAGTTATTTTATAATAATCAGATTCTTCAGTTATTTCCAAATCTTCTAAGTAATTCATAATATAAAAAGATTGAGATGAAGATGTACCTTTCTGGAGATGAACTTTTATTTAATGTTATTTTACAATAGGTATTTTTCTCCAGAGGGGAGATTTTACAAGTTAACTCCAGAGGGGAGTTTCTTATAATTGTTTTTCTAATGGATCAGACTCCAGAATCGCCTCAGCTACTTCCTCTTCGCCCTCCTGGCCTGTGAGTACTCTAAGCTTCCTGCTTTCTGATTTCTGATGCCTCTCTCAAATGACTTAGCAATCTATTTATAATGGTTGGGTCTGATGGACAAATCCCATCCTTACCCTTCTTGTGACGTCATTGCATGCGTCACTGAGCACTTAGTTCGCACCAACTACATTATTGGTGCTTTTGTGATGTAAGCTCTTACGTCATTCAACAATAATGTTGATGGATGACTCAGATGTCTCATCTACTTCTTTTCCCACATGGGTGGGGTCTTCAGCATTATTGCTTTCTTCAGACATTTCTGAGGTGCATAGCTGGCACCTATGGTCTTCTTTGTCTTTTAGTAAATGGCATAGATTCCTTCTTATCCCGTCAGGAAGCTTTTCCAGTAATCCAGAAAAGTTGTAAAATGCTGATTCAAAATCCACTAGGAGTCTCATCTCTCTTGATTCAATTTGGTTTCTTTTACTAGAAACAATTAGAGTGTTTCTGCTTTTGTAGTTTATTCTTGTTCTGGATTCTTTGTTTATTTTTTGGGCTCTCTCGAAGACCCTTGCCAATGTGCTGGCCAATCTTCCTTCGTCGCTATAGATTGATAGATCTTGAACTTGTTCTATTGGTTGAAAATCTCCTGGGAAGACTGACATGAAAACTACTTGAAATGCTGGGATCAAACATTCTCCTTCTTCATTGAAGATTGGCTGACTACTTGTAAATTTTAGGGATATATCTCTTGGTTCTCTTGTATCAATCATATTTTTAAATTTTTTCACTGCATCTATAAAACCTGCAGGAAATTCTTTAATAATATTTAAATTGTCAAAAATTAGGATTGTATCAATTAATCCATATTGGAAAAACTGATATGTATCAGAGGGTGAAGCCTCTGGGAAGATTACCAGCTTTGTTAGCTGTTCTTTGTTAATGGGATAATATCCCAATAATGCTCTTTTGTCTAGAGTCCAGTTTAGAACCAAATTTAAGGTTTCTCTACAGTTTGATCTGCAGACCCTTTTCTTGTCATTTATTTCGGCCCTTGTGGGAATATTTTTCAGCATTCCTGTTCGAACTTGGACTGGAGTTCTTTGGTCTTGGGTTGGAGCTTTGTCAGCTCTTCTTAGAATTTGCTCTGGGTGGAGCACTTCATATTCTTTGAGGGATTCTTTTGCTTCTTCTATTGTCAAAAATCCTCCTTTGTGAATAGTTTTGGGCTGGTGGGTGAATGGGGCTGCTTTAGCCCAATCATCGTAGACTCCTTTCATTGGGCCATTATAGATGACATAATATTTTTTGTCCTGAGTTGATTTTTTAACTATTTCTGCCAGAGTTTTATTTTCAGGGATTTTTTCAGAAAAAATTAGTTTTGGTTTTGGGTTTTGTGGCTGGTCCACCACGCTTAGCTGGCTGAACTCTGATGGTGTTGTCAGTATTGGTATTGCAGTGGGTAATGTTGCTTGTTGGGTTACTTTCATGGCTTCCATGGCCTTCTTGATGGATTGAATTTGAGTTCTTAGCTGCTGACAGTGATTGCACCTTTCAAGCTCTTGTTCAAGCTTTTGGATTTCTTGATTCATTGTGTTGACAATGAACTCCATTCTCTTGTCAATGTATCTGCAATAATATTTTTATTTCCTTTAATGTATTCAATCTTAATTGGATATTGTAATAAAAATATTTGCCATCTTACCAGACGGCCATGATTATAATCAGCTTGTAAATTATATTTAATAAAACCTGTTAAATAACTTGAGTCCGTTCGTAATGTAAATTCCTTAGGAAGTAGATCAATCCTCCATTTCTTAATAGTTTTTATCGCTGCTAAAGTTTCTTTTTCATGGGTAGTATACCTCTGTTCTGTTGGTGTAAATGTTCCGGAGATATATCTGCATAGTAATTCCTTTGAGGAATGTTTAGAATCTAGTGATTCTTTTTCTTTGTTCAAGCTTTTTTCAGCTTTTTTAGCTTTTAGACAGCCTGACCATGTCTTGTTTGAAGCATCTGTTTCTACTATTAGATAGTCATCTTCTTTTGGAATATAAAGTTCTGGAAGATTTTTACAAAGCTCTTTAATTTTTTGAATTTGCAGGCTATCCTTTTCTTCCCATTTCCAAATCTTTTTTATACTTATTTTTGAAAATAAGTTTTTAGTATAGTCTGTTATATTTTTTAAAAATCCTTGATCTGAAATATAATTTATGCATCCTAAAAATCTTTGTAACGAAATATAATTTATACATCCTAAAAATCTTTGTAATTGTTTTCTATTTTCCATTTTATCAGGAAATAAATCTACTTTCTCTAATACATTTGGTTGAAGTTTTAATTTTCCTTCAGTGGATAGAATTAATCCGAGAAATTCTATTTCTTGTTTTGCTAGTTTAGCTTTCTTTTTACTAAGGACTAAACCTTTTTCTTTACATCTTTCTAAAACAATTAGTAATTTTTGAAGATGATCTTCTTTATCCTGTTTTGTAAAGATTAGTATATCATCAATGTAAACTAGAACAAATTCATTCAAATCTCTTAAATTTTCTTCCATAAATCTCTGATAAATACCTGGAGCTTGTTTTAGTCCAAATGGTAAGACATTCCATTCGTAGAGTAATACTCCTGTTGACTCTTTTGTTGGACAAGTAAAAGCAGTTAATTTCTTTGTTTCTTCGTCTAATCGAAGTTGCCAATATCCTGATTTTGCATCGAGGGATGAAAACCAAGTTGCTCCTTTGATTTTTTCTAGGATGGAATCCTTTCTTGGGAGATTATGAGCATCACCTATGGTTGCTTCATTCATTTTCTTATAATTAATAACCATTCTTCGTTTTCCTCTTTTAATTTCGTTATTGTTTTCAACATAGAAGGCTGGGGCCGCATGAGGGCTTTTACTTAGTCTTATAATTCCTTTATCCAAAAGATCCTTACATTCAGATGAAAATTCTTCCTTATCTCGAGCTGAATAGGGAATTCTATTTGGAACATTTATTTCCCTTGTAGGAACTTTTAGCTTAATGCTTATTAATTCTTTGTTTGTATTTTTAATATCTAGAGGATTTTCAGCACAAACTTCATTTAAAAGTTCTTCTATTTTGATCTCAAGGTCATTTTTTGGACTTTTTATCTGGAAATATAAGTTTAAATAACATTCTTCTAAAATAGAAAATATTTTGAATTTTAAAATTTCATTTATAGTAGTAGTTGGGATTTTTATTAATTTTGCCCTTTGATTTA